>NW_028291222.1:0-194308 GCF_041222555.1 Hakea prostrata
TGTAATACCTTCCTCACAATCAAAACAAAAAGAAGATACGGTAGAGAGAATAGATTAGAGAAGAAAGAGATTGAATACTAACCTTGTAGAGGAGAAATCAAAGTAGGAACCTTGGTTGGATTCTTAGGGATCTTCCTTGGCTTGAAGAGGAGGCTCTAGGGTTCTTCCCACGTTCTCCAATAGTTAAGAGGCAAAGTACTTAGGTTTAGACCGAGGTTGCATATATATAGAGATCCAGAATCCAAAACTTCCAAAGTTAGACAATTTTGTTTTCGGAGGGAGGATCGACCAAAGGGTCTCCCTTTGTCAACTTGCTGAATTTTGGATCTCCAGGGTCAAAACCAACACTTAGGTCCTCAACCAACTTATGGAAAGGTTTGACCTAACTTCCTAGGACCTTCCAAAGCTATCAACACTAAAATCAAGGTAACTTCCAAGTCAAACATCAATTAAGTCACTTCTTCATCCAAAACAAACAAGGTCATTAGGTTAGGGTTAGGAGGGATTTCACACCATTGCCCCTAGGCATTTGGTTAGGACAATACTAGAATTTTAGGGTTTTACACTCTAAAACCCCTATTTATTGATTTTAAACCTTGAATTCGGGATTACTCTACTCTAGGACAGCCGAGAACTCTAGAGCAAGTCACAGGGTATGTTCTAGAGTGAAAGGAAGCAATATTCATGGAAGGAATTTTGGATCTTTATGGGATCTTTAGTTTTTAAGGTAAATCATCTATATATTGTGTCTCCTCTATGATCTTTGTTAAGTTTTGAGAAATGGATGGGAGGAAATTGTGTTGGGGGATTAGATTTAATTTGGAAACCAATGTTTTCCATCAATCCTAATAAGTTCTTGCATGGGGGATGATATCTACATCTTTCCCAACTGTGAAATATTCCCAAAATAGGATCCTCATCTTTAGATTGTGATGCGTCCAAAATCTGCTCAGCCCTTGGATCTCCACGTGATGTCTGCCAAAAGAAGGGGGGGGGGGGGGGCGGCCCGGGGGGGGGGGGGGGGCCCCCCCGGGGGGGGAGGGGGGGGGGATGAACATAACAAGGGGCGCCGGGGGAAGCGGAGGGGCGAAAGGAGGAAGAAGGGGGGGGGGGGGTGGAGGTAGGGGGACGGGGGGGGTGGTTGGGTGGGTAGGGGTATGACCAGGGGGGGGGGTCGTAGTATTCTCCTTGATCGATTGATCCGTCCCTCACCTTGTATGGTAGTGAGGTTTATATAGAGTGTACCTTCGAATCTCCTTCGTTGGATGCACTCAAGCCTTCTTCGGGTAGTCGTTGGATCTCATTAGTAAGATCCGTTGAGCGATAGACTTCTACTAGTTTGGGCTAGTAGAGGACTCTGAGATAACCGTTAGGTTATGCGATAGTTATCCCTTTGATGATGATTATCCGCGGCCGTCGGTTTGAGTCTGCTTGTCATCGGGGTGATTACCCTAATCCATAAGTAAGATTAGGGCACGCTTGCGACGAGAATAATCTTTCTTCTTGACAAGCCATCTTCGGATCCGGTTCGCTCGGGAGCGATTCGGTTTTCTCCGTCTCGACCGGGGTCGGGGGTCGGACCGGGTATGAACCCGGTCGATCATAAACTCTCCATATCACGAGCCCCCGGACCAAGCGTTCGGTCGATCCCGAGGGCTTGGTTTTTAACTGGGTTCGTCGTCGGGTGATGATCTCTGCGTGCTTCATTGAATGTCATATCACATTTAATGCGGTGGTCACTTTTCCTCGAGCGTTGTGAGTGTAAGGCCACATGTCTTTGTTGCGGTTGATCTGTCGTGGCTCACGTCATCCAAGCGACGGTTTCCGAACGCCTATTTCGGATTCGTGAGTTCAAACTTTCAAAACGTCTTTGAATCTTGATCGTCAATTTTGAATCAATCTCGATCGTTCGGATTCCCGAACACTCGTGCGGGAGTTTTAAAAGCGGTTCGTTGTCTTCGTAGGTTTCATTCTTCTGTACGGAATTTGAACCTTTGTAAATGCCTTCGCGCCTTCCTGCTCTCAAGCTTCCGTCTCCTTTGAATCGGTAAGTTTCTTGGTCTTTTCTTTTTGTAGTTTCTTGAAACAAGTAATGGCGGATGATAGGGCTTCTTTAGTACCCCATGTTGGTGATAGCGGTGATGCTTTTGCTTCTCCTACTCCCGAACGAGTCGGATAGTGATAACAAAACCCTAACCGTCCTCTAGCAGGAGTTCGCTGAAGTTTCTCAAAAAGGTTTTGAAAGAAAAACCGAAACTTCTCCTATCCTTGTCGAGTCTGGATCTTCCAAGATCGTTGATTCCTCTAGGCAACCTCAAACCTCCGGGTCCAATGGTGGGCCCGGCTCTCATTCCCTCCATTTATAATGGAGAAACTCTTCTTTCCGCTGTCCAAGATTTTGACCTTCCTTCCTCATATCGGGTTAGGGCTCCCCACCACGATGAGAGGGTTGATTCATCCCTTCCGAGTGAATTTTCTCTGTACATAGATACATTGGAAAGCGGGGTTCGCTTTCCCTTTTTTAATCCTTTATTTTCCATGATTTTGAATCATTGGAACATTTGTCCCGGAATGCTCCTCCCCAATAGCTGGCGTCTCATCGTCGGCTTCTTGGGCTTGTGTTTTGAGCTTGGCATCACGCCATCTCTTTCTCTTTTTGTACATTTTCATGTTCTTTCTATCTCCCATCCTCCCGGATGGGTCTTTCTTTCCAAACGCAATAGGGCTGAACTTGATTGGAGGGGCAGCATCCTTGCCAAAGGAACTTGCCCTTCTAACCACAAAAGATGGCGTGAACGATATTTTCTCTGTCGAGCGCCTCCATCAGATCTTAACTTCCCGACCACTTGGAGGAGGTTTACTTCTTCGTCCGAAAGTAACCGGGGCCTTCCCTTATCCAAAGAAGACGAGGCGGCCATCAGGAAGATCAAATCCATTCCGTGGTATCAAGAGATACATGGATATGAAATGGAGTATAACTCCATCCTTGATGATCTTGGGGCTTGGCTCATTGTGAGCTTCTAACCATCATCCTTTGATTTGGTGAAGTGATATGTCTTGAATTCGATTCTTGTCCTTCTTCTTTGCGGTGCCTCCCCGAGCGAACCCCGAAAGCCTGCGGGTGAAGGCCGCTAGAGCCGTTGTGACAGCCGAGCAACGATCGCCCGGGGTCTTGAGTTGTAGATCAAGAGGCTTCTCTTCCCTCTCCCGACCCCTCTTACGGGGGTATCGGGGAATATCGGGCCTGCGGCTGATGCTTCGGGTAAAGGGAAGAAACCAATGGTGGAGAGGGCCACCGTCTCCTCCTCCGTCCGAACCAAGAGGAGGCATGACACAATTGATGCTCCCTCCAACAAAAAATCCAAAGCTTCGACGGATGGTGAGGAAGTCTTCCTCCCCCGGTGGACCACGAAGATGACCGACGGGGTCACTCGGGATCTGAGAAAGCTGCAGAGTGGAGCTCTCTCGGTCTTGCTCCTTCGATCGCCGGGAGTTTGAAGCCCTGGATGACACCTCCCTTGTGAGTCAATCTACAAGGTAACGGTCTTCTTGCTTATTTATGTTTTCATAATTTCTTATGACTTCTTCTGATGTCTTCCATCTTCCCGGGAATCTTTGTGTTGAGTTTTTATCAACACATGGAAGCATTGAGCCGTGTTGGTCGCACCGGCTCCTTGCTTGCAAACTTGTGAAGAGAAATTGGCCAAGGCCAATTCCGAAATAGACCAGTTGACTGCAGCTCTTGTGGAGCTGCGAGAAAAAGCATGAGGAAGAAGTGACCTCCCTCAAGGAAGCCCTTGAAGCTTCAAGAATTCGTGTCTCTTCTGCCGAGCGCGAGGCCAGGAAGCAAAAGGCAGCTGCCACGTTGTTTGGTGACAACCTTGAAATTAAGAGTAGGGATCTCGAAGAACATCTGAAGTTGGCAATCCCTAGCAAGCTTTGAGCATATAAAGCCAAACCTTCGGAAGGAGTGCATCCGGAAATACCTGGACAGCGTACCTTTCTCCGAATTGCTAGGTTTCTACAACATTCGGGCTTATCGCATGGGGGGGCGAACGACGTTTGGGAGCAGATCCTTGGAACGATCCACGACTTCGACACTTGCTCCTTTTCGTGAGGTATGCCACCCGGAGGTCTTCGGGAAAGTTGGTATGGATCTCCCAAACTGGGCCCAGGGAGTAGATGATCCTTTTCCAGTTGACCCTCAATATGAGGCATATCTAGATGATGAGCCGGCACTTCCAGAGGAGAAATCACAAGCCGAGTCTCAAGTTGTTGCTTGTAGAGGATTCAGCCGATGACATTCTTGAGGAAGGCTCTTCTCGGGATCTGAGAAAAGTCATCCCGACCCGGGGTCCCTCGGGCAACAATGAAGAAAAGGCTTAGGGTGTTGTTCCTTTGTAAAGATGTACCCTCATTTTAATGAATAGACATTTCTTTATTCATGTTGACCTCAAAATTTCCCCATCTCTTGCCGAAGTATTGCCTTGAATATCAAAGTATTAATGATAAAACTTATCACTTAACTCTTCATTCCTCGCCGAATAATGATCTTGTAGAAATATTGTGATGATGCGTTTCGGGAAGATGCGTTAATCTTCCCCACTTCTTCATTTATTGCAAAGTCCGCACGTTTCCCTTCTGCGAAGTTCAAACGTTTCCTGCTTTTGTGTACCATTCCTTGTTTCCAATGAATCGGAAATACCTCCATTATTTTAATGGCAGTGCGACGATTGGAGGTTTCTCTGCATCAGGTGCTCGCTTCCACATGTTTCCATGTGGCATCCCTTCGACCGTTGATCTTGCTTTTTGCGGATTTCGAAGCGTCGTTTCGATCTGGGTCGTCGGTTGTCCTTAGCCTTCAACCGTCGTCTTATACACGAGGCTATTTAAAGCCTTCGTGGGTACTCTCCATCTATCACGACTTCGCAAGATAGATTTGCTAAAGTGCCAAAGCAACCTTTCGTCCTTCGGCTGCCTCCGTATTCCTCGTACTTCGACGACAGCTCTATCCATTTACGAACAAGTGAGTTTTTTGATTTCTCATCTCTTTCCCCTCTTCTCCCCAAAGTAAATGCGCACATTAGTTATACTTGGGGTTTAGTTTGTTGGTGCATCGGATGCTTTAGAAAACTAGGGTTTCCCCATTGTTCTTTGTCGTTCGTTTATTTCCTTCTGCTCGATTCCACCTTTTTTTTTTTTTTTATAGTGGCTCCCAAGATCAACCCAGACTTTATCAGAGCAAAATCTCGCAAGAATAGCGTTCCGTCGGTGGTGATTGGGGCCAGTGTGGTGGTTTCAGGTGGTGAATCCTCCAAGCGTAAGGCGACTGCTAGCGGTGAATCTTCAAGTCGATTCCTGCAGACACGTTGATGCCGTCCTGCGCCTTCTTTGCCCGAAGTGACCGCTTGTCTTTCCCGGGAAGATCTTGATCACTCCGTTGCCGATGGTGCTTTGGCGGCAATCCTGCTGGTGAGCTTTGGCTGTCGGTGCACCCCCGAAGGAGACTCTTCGGGCATCCGAGGCAACTATGTTGGCGTCGATGAAGGTGTGGGCCCCAGCAGTGCTGCTCCTATTTCTAACTCCAGTGCTTGTTTGGCATCCTCCTCCTCTCCTTCGAGTTGGAGGATTTTGCCACCGGGAAGCGCCGTCGGATGATAAGTGATGAAGCTCATCCTTCTCTTGGTGTAGTTCGTCCTTCTCATCCTTCGCACTGAATTAGTGTCAAACGAGTTTGACAGAGCGTTGGAATGGTGTCCTGCTGCTCGAATGACTTCGAGCGCAGTTCTTTCCAAACTTCCGGATGAAGTCTTTACGAAGTCACTTTGGTGATGTAAGTCTTCTTCATTATCCTCGATTTTGAAAAATTACTTTTCTGCTCCTCGCTAACTCGAAAGTTGTTTGCGGGAGTCTTCTTTGTAACTTCCACAACCAAGTGGAAGCGGTTACTAGACTCGATAGGTTGAGCAATGAAGTTTCTAGGCTTCGGGGAATCTCCGAAGCTAAAGATGTTGAGATTGCTCGCCTTCGGAATCTAGCTTGGGAGGTGGCGGGGAGAAAAGAATTCGATGATTGGTCGTCTTCGGTCGGATTTGGATGATGCCGGGGAGAAGATCCAGCGCTGGAACGGACAGTTGGAAAGTCGGGAGCTAAAGGATCTGAAACATTACCCGAAAGGCAAGTTGTCGTTCCTTTGCCCGAATCCCTTCCAAGCGATGTTAGCAGAGCTGCGTCTTCAAGTATTTACACGGTAAGCCTTTTGTTGATATGCTGAATGCTTATAACTTGCGGGCGTACCGGGATGGTGAGAACGAAGTATGGGAATCAATATTAAGGAAAGATCCTCATTTTGATACGACTCCCTACAATCGTTGTTTGCCATCCTGAAGTATTTACCAACACGGGTATTCCTCCTCCCGATTGGACCAAGGATAAGATTGATCCTCCACCTTCCGATCCGGATATTATGCAATATCCTGGAAGATTCTCTGTTTATTCTCCGCTGGAAGAAGTCAATTATGACGAGCTTGTGCCGAATGCGAGTTTGGTCGAGGACCATTCTTCTCTGGACAAGTTTGGGCAAAGAATATGAAATTGCAGAGGATTTTATGAATATTGAAATATTTTTGTAATCCTCATTTCTTCTTTTCCTCACCAATGGTTGACTCATATGTTTGTTCTAGCAAAGTCGCGTCGATCTTGTATAACTTGTCAACAGTCACCTGTAATGACTTTCTTCTTTGATCAGAGATTATATCCAGCTCTTGTAATTGTTTTGATACTGGCCTCTTTGGATCTTCGAAGAAATAAGAAATTACTTGTATCTTGAACTTTGCTAGCCACTTGAATCGCCATTGCATTAGGTCTTAGTTGTCCGAAACAATGCCTACACTTAAGGATTTCCGGAGAAATACAATAAGTGCGAGAAGGAACTCACTCGGGTTTTAAACCGATGCCTTATACTTAAGGATTTCCGGAGAAATACAATAAGTCTGAGAAGGAACTCACTCGGGTTTTAAACCGATGCCTTATACTTAAGGATTTCCGGAGAAATACAATAAGTCTGAGAAGGAGCTCACTCGGGTTTTAAACCGATGCCTTATACTTAAGGATAATTCAAAAATTCAATAAGTCTCGAAGGAACTCACTCGGGTATTAAACCGACGCCTTGCAAAAGGAACTCACTCGGATTTTCATCCGATGCCCCGACTTAAGAAAGTTCGAAAGATTTTCCATAAGTGTTGAAGTGTTGAAGGACCCACACGAATTTTCATCCGATGCCTTATAGTTGGATCTTGTTCTTGAATGTGGTGTATGATGCCCCCCAATCAAAAGATAGTTTGTTGAAAACCAAAAATTGCATTGATTGAGTTGAAAATGATTACATCACGAACAAAATTGAAATCATCTTCAAGGATAAAACTTTTTGAGATGCCTAGCATTCCACGAACGATCCAATTCTTTCTGGGAATCAATGTTCTTCAGCTTGTAAGCTCCTGAACCGACCGGTTTCACAACCATATAAGGTCCTTCCCAGGAAGGGTCCAACTTTCTTTGGTGACGCGGGTCGGAAGCTAGGGTGTTTCTCAACACCAAATCTCCGGCTAAGTACCGACGATTCTTCACTCGAGTATTATAATGAGACGCTATCCTTCTTTGATAATGTTGAGTTCGTGCTATTGCCTTTGCCCGAACTTCGTCCAACAAATCAAGACTATCAAGCAGTCCTTGTTCATTTGCTTTTTCCTCGAACTCACGATCCCGTAACGTTCTATAAGCCCACAGTACATTATATAGTTCTTCGACCCAAGAAGCTTTCTCAGCTTCGAGTCTTCTCTTTATTCCTTCCAAGTAAGCGTTTGGTTAGTAACCTCTACCTGGCCATTGCTTTGGGGGTATGCCACCGAGGACATACGATGCTCGATCATATATGTTCCACAGAATTGCTCAAATTGTGGACAATCGAACCGAGTACCATGGTCGGTGACAATTATTTTTGGAATCCCAAAGCGATATATGATTGATTCAAGCACAAATTTCTCCACTTTTTCTCGTAATTGTCGCCGGTGCCGGCTTCTACCCATTTTGTGAAGTAATCAATTGCTACTATCGGATATTCCCGTCCGCCCGATGCCTTGGTGAATTTGCCCATGATATCAATTCCCCACATTGCAAAGGGAATAGGATTTAGAATTGAAGTCATAATTTCCGCCGGGCGCTTCGATACTGTAGCATGAATTTGACAGTTACTACATCGACGAACGTAGTCCATAGCACTTCTTGAATCTTAGGCCAATATAACCCCGATCTTAGAATTTTGTGGGCCAGGGCTCTGCCACCCATGTGAGCGCCACAAATTCCTTCATGAACCTCAGCCAAAGCTGAGTTTGCTCCTTCGGGGCCTATACATCTCATAAGGGGTCCAGCATAAGATCTTTTATATAGTCTCCCATTCTGAATGACAAATCTAGCTGATCGAATCTTGATCAACCTTGCTTCTACTGGATCCTCGGGTAACTTGTCATCTCTTAGATATTCAATTATTGAATCCATCCAAAGCAACGTTCGCTTCAATATAAGAAATTTCTTTCTCATGATAACTAGGAAAAGTTACCTCTTCAATGTAGACCGAAGGGTCTAGATTCTTTTCCTTGGCATTGGCTAGTCGGGATAGCTCATCTGCCACTGAATTTTCATTCCTCGAAATCTGAGATATCTTCAAATTCCGGAATTGGTTCTGAAATGCCCGCACTATCTCCCGATATTTTTGCAAGCGTGGTTCTTTAATGCCATACTCCCCCCGGACTTGGTTGACTATAAGCCGAGAGTCACTATAAATAGTAACATCTGCAATAGCTAATGCCTTTGACAACCGAAGTCCTGCTATTAGGGCCTCATACTCCGCTTCGTTATTACTTGCATCAAATGCGAATCTCAAAGCATATCGAATAATAAATCCTGCTGGACTTTTTAATAGAATTCCAAACACTGCTCCATCTTTATTACTCGAACCATCGACATATACCTCCCAAGTGGTTGGTATAATGGGATCCTCAATAGTGGGTTCCACTTTGGTGCGGTAGTTTCTACTACAAAGTCGGCTAATGCCCGAGCCTTGATTTGCAGTCCCGGGCTTAAAGCTCACTTGGAACTCACTTAGCTCAACCGACCGGGATACCATCCTTCCGGACAAATCGGGTTTGTTAAGAACTTTACTAAGAGGAAAAGTTGTAAATACCTCAATTGGATGAGCACGAAAATATGGCCTTAGCTTCCTGGCGGCCATCATGAGAGCCGAGAGCACGCTTCTCAATCTGCCGAATATCTCGTCTCCGCATCCAAAGCAACACGTGGCTTACATAGTAAATCGGCCACTTGTTTCTTATCTTTCTCCCGAACAAGTACTGCACCGACCGCGGAAAGCGATGTCGCTAGATATAGCTGTAATATTTCCCCCTTCTCTCGGGCCCGGACAGGATCGGCGGTTGTCCAAGTGCTTCTTTTAATTCCTCAAAAGCTTTCTCGGCACTCTTCAGTCCATTTTGCTTCCTTACCTCCCTTGGGGTCTTTAAGTGCCTTGAAGAAAGGCAAACATTTCTCTCCAGACTTGGCGATAAATCGATTTAAGGCAAGCAACTCTCCCTATCAAACATTGTACATCCCGAACGGTTTTGGGAGCCTCCATATCAATCGAGCTTGTATTTTGGCAGGATTTGCCTCAATTCCCCTCTCGTGATACCATGAAACCCAAGAATTTTCCCGAGGAGACTCCAAAGGCACATTTTTCGGGGTTCAACTTCATTTGATGTTTCCTCAGATCGAGAAAACCTCGATCAAATCTGCAATGTGATTTGCTTTTGTAAAGCTTTTCACCAAAGATGTCGTCAACATATGCTTCAACGTTCTTTCCTATCGGCTCTTTGAAAATCTTGTTGACGGCCCTTTGATATGTTGCTCCCGCATTCTTGTGCCAAAAGGCATGACCTTGTAATAATAGCTTTCACGATCGGTCATAAAAGCCGTATACTTCTCATCTTCCTTATTCATAAGGATCCGATTATACCCCGAGTAGGCATCCATGAAACTTAAAGTTTCATACCCCGTAGTAGCATCTATCAAGAGGTCAATCCGGGGCAACGGGTAGCAATCTTTTGGGCAAGCTTTGTTTAGATCCGTGTAGTCTGTACACATCCTCCACTTCCCATTCGCCTTTTTCACCATCACCACGTTGGCCAACCAAGTTGGGCACTCGATTGGTTCTATGAAACCAGAATTTTTAAGTTTTCCAACTTCGTTCCGAACGGCTTCATACTTTTCAATAGAGAAATTTCTTCTTTTCTGTATCACTGGTTTCGCCTTAGGGTCTATCCAGAGTTTGTGCTCTGCAATGGCCCGATCGATCCCCGGCATGTCCTCGGCAGACCATGCGAATACATCCTTATTCTCGTTGAAGAAATAATTTCAATTCATCTTTAAACTCTTCCAAATTGTTCGGACCCGACATAAGTAATCTTTTTCGCATCCTCGGTACACAGCTGGATTTGCTCCAGTTTCTCCACTGGTTCGGGCCTTTGCATCTCCTTCGTCTCTTCCCGATCATCTCGAACTTCTATGGGGAGGGCAGTAACCTTCTTCGGACCCTCCTTGTCTTTTAAATAGGCAACATAACACCGCCGAGAGATCTTCCGGTCGAGGAGACTTGACCGATTCCCATATCAATCGGGAATTTTATCTTCAGGTGCTTTGTCGAAACAATAGCACCTATTTTGGATAAAGATGGTCGCCCAAGAATCATATTATAGGCTGGTAGTTCTCGAACCACCAGAAAATTGATTCGGACAGTTGTTTCTTTGGGAAAACTTCCAATGGAAAGATCCAACTGAACCGATCCTTCCGCTACTGCAGATGACCCTGCAAAGCCATATAGGTGTGTTGATGAAGGTTTCATCAAATCTTGATCCACCTTCAATTTTTGATACACTTCGTAAGAAATTAGGTCAGCTGCAGACCTTGTATCAATCAATACTCTATGTACTTCCCGCCGTGCAATCTCTACCTTGATGACTATAGCATCATCATGAGGTAAACAAACATCTCTCTCATCTTCTTCGCTAAAGGTGATAGAATCTTCACCATTCAGCTTCTTCCGCTTCTGCGCCTCTCCGGCTCCAACAAATTTGGATTTGGTTTTTAAACTCCGGAATGATTCGGGCTCTGGACCCCCCGAAGATGGTAAGGATCGGTGACCGAGTAGCAGCTTCAATCACCTCCTTGCCTTTTTTGGACTTCGGGGCCTCCCTTGATCGTTCGAACTAACCGAATGATTCCTTTTAGGGGCAGCCGCACGTGGTCCGCGTGGCTCCTCCCCTTCTCCCCGCTAACAAACCGGACAGATGTCCCCGAGATATCAATCTCTCAATATCGCCTTCGGATGACGACAGTCATTAGTGTAATGACCATAGTCCTTGTGGAATCGGCAATACTTTTCCCGATCCCGCTGCTCTCCGGGTTTCAAAAGAATTTTAGGCGGCCACTTCAAAATATTTTTTCTTTTGAGGATATTCAAAATATCGGCCCGAGGAGCATTCAATGGAGTGTACTCACTTCTGCGGGGGATCTTTGGCGCCAAGGTTGGGATCTTCCAACCCGATCACGAACATTCTTCTTTGGCTTTCGCTCTCGTCAGAGCCTTTTGTTCCTTATTGGAGACTTTATTATCTCCTTGGCGCGCATCTAGAATCTCCATGACTTCAGCCCGCTTTCGGCATCTCTGTACCAACTCAAAGCATAAGTCGTGGGTATATCCCGTAGTAATAACTCCAGGAGCTTCCGATTTGTGAGTCCCGTGAATAGAGCGGTTACAGCTACTGTTCATCCAAGTTTTCTATCTCCATCGTCACTTTGTTGAATCTTTTCGGAAATTTCTCCGATCGATTCGCTCTTTCCCCGTTTGACAAGAAACAAGGTTTCTTCCGTTTTCTTGACCTCGTATCCCACTGGAATCGCCCTATGAATTGGCGTGCCAATTCATCAAAGTTTACGATCCTTCTCGAGGGGAGGTTAGAAAACCACTTTTGTGCCGCTCCAGTTAGAGATGATCCGAAACCCCGCATAAAATTTCATCGAATTACCCGAAAGCGCCATGGTCTCGTTGGTAATAACCAATGTGAGCTGTTGGATCTCCGGAGCCATCGAATGTTGAGAAGGTAGGCAAACGGAAGTTATGGGGAAACCGATATCCCGCAATTGGCTCAGCAAAAGGAGTCTTCCGAATGACTGAGTAAATATCCTCAGTTATTCTTCCCTTAGCCAATTGCCCTAACTTCTCATTGATGTTGGCCAATTCTTGACCAATCTGGGTTGGGTGATCTTCAGCAATACGATCACGACCTCGATTAACATGATCATCACGTGCTACTCGATCATCACGAACAGCCCGTCCTTCACAAACGTTTCTCTCGTCACGAACTGCTCGATCATCACGAACGGTTCTTCTGACAGTGGGTGAATGAGTTCTTACCCCAGAATCCAACCTTGTTTTTGAATCGGTTGTACTCTCTTGCGGTCTATCGAACCGATCGCCTCGCCTTGGTTGATCATCAGTCCTCCGAAGTCCTCGGTCTCCTTCACGGAAATTCTGATCGACATTCCGATCTTCAGCCATTCTTTGGTCACGTGGCAATGCACGTCTCCCTGAGTCATGTTGATCAGGTTCTTGTGGTAAAACCACTCGTCTGGTGAGCAAGCGGAGTGCTTGGCTCACCTCCAAGAGTTGAATCTTTACCTGATCCAATTGATCTTGGATTGTATCAGGAGGAAGATTACGTCCTCCCTGGCCTTTATCCACTTCGATAGGATTTTGGCTTTCCTGGGGAATATCTGGATTATTCACCCCAGGTATCTGAACACCTGAATTGTGTTGTGCAGCGGCTGCTGATCTAGTCACCATGGCTTTTTCAAGTCTCTTCCCACAGAAGGCGCCAAATGATGCGTCCAAAATCTACTCAGCCCTTGGATCTCCACGTGATGTCCTGCAAAACGAAAGCGTCAGATGTGGCCCGACCGCTGGGGTCGGGAGTCCACCTCCCAAGGCTAAGTCAGTTGATGAACTTAATCACAAACGGCTCTGCTAGAAGCACAGAGCTAATGAATGAAGAAACGGGAAAGGTGATCTAGATAGCGGGACGCTGATAGTTTAGGTCTATCAGTATGTATCTGAACCTGAGTCTCAGATAGTATTCTCCTTGATCGATTGATCCGTCCCTCACCTTGTATGGTAGTGAGGTTTATATAGAGTGTACCTTCGAATCTCCTTCGTTGGATGCACTCGAGCCTTCTTCGGGTAGTCGTTGGATCTCATTAGTAAGATCCGTTGAGCGAGTCGGGGCTTTGTCATCGGGGTGATTACCCTAATCCATAAGTAAGATTAGGGCACGCTTGGAGAGAATAATCTTTCTTCTTCAAGCAAGCCATCTTCGGATCCGGTTCGCTCGGGAGCGATTCCGGTTTTCTCCGTCTCGACGCGGGGTCGGGGCCCGCCGTCCGGCCCGGTAAGGACCCCGTATGACCCAAAACCCCCCAAAACAAATTTTTAAATTTTTGGGTTTGTTGTCCTCCTTGGTGGTGGGTTGTTGGGGGGGGGAGAGGCAAACCCCACCCCACACCACCCCCCCCCCCCCCCCCGCCGGGGGGGGGGGGGGGGGCCGGCCTTGCTGGGGGGCCGCCCCCCCGCCCCCCCCCGCCGGTCCGCCCGCTTCCCCCCCCCCCTCCCCCCCCCCCCCCCCCCCCCCCTCCCCTTTCTGTGTTGCCTCTGAAACCCCCTAACTAAAAACCCTCATTATACCTCCAAAACCCCCAAGCACCCGAAAAAGGGAGTGGGGGGGGGGGGGGGGTGAAGCTTGGGTCCAAAAGTTGAACTATGGACATGGATAATGAAGGAGATGACCCGGCCACCATTTTGAATGTTGGAAGGAGAGAGAAAGTCAACCGGATGGGTTAAAAAGAGGATTTTGGCATGCACAAAAACCAATGTTAGAAGACTCCAATGCAAAGGTAAACTAGACCATTGAGTCAAGTATTTTTAGAGGTATATACCCTCCAAAGATCGATAGAGCTTTGGATGAAAAAGTTATAGGGGCGGTCTCCTGGGTGTGGCTGATCCAATTGATTAACCAACCCTTACCCAGAAAAGAGAAATTTTGGAATTTTGGGTTTTGAAACCCTATTTTATTATCTTTTTTAGTCTCATATACGGATTTTTTTTTTATGTTCTTTGGAGGCTGAGAGCGTGGGGGAAGAGAAGAGATTGGTATTGTGTCAAATCATGGGGATTTTGGCATGCCAAAGCACGAATCATAGAGATAATCGTGTGCGGAGGTAAGGAATCCCTCTTTCATCTATTTCTTTAAGTTATTTAAGATGGTGGTTGGTATTGATGATGATGAATGTGAGTGGTAGAGTTAGTTGAATGCTATTGAATGCTCGTTGAAGTTTCCTAGCATGTTTCCAAATCCTATTATGTGTTGAATGGTGTTAGTCCTCCATTTGAGACTAATTGAACATCTCAGAAACGCCTACAGACAACACTCTGTTAACTAAATTGGGGCTTTTTAGTTGGAGACTAGTTGGGTGTTTGGATGTTGTTTTTGGGGCATTGTTGCTACTCCATTGAAGCCCCAAAAGCCCAAAATAATTGGGTTTCGAAATGAGAAAGGAGAGACCAAATATCTTTGTAGCCATGGGGAGGCCAACCAGGGGCATTCAACTAGTCTTGGTCAGCTTGATGGACTAGCCCTCCCTAGGTCTGATCGGGTGACATCGTTCGATGTCTAATGTTTGTCCAATTTGGTTCTAATTTGAGACTAAACTATTTTACATGGTTTTGCTAGGTCTTGGGTGATCTTTTTGACGTTTTTTTTCTCTCACATTTTGGTTCTCTTAAGAGTACTAGCATCGCGACAGGTGACAGAGACAATCTTACACTATCATGTGTTTAATTTCATGTTCTACTATGATTATCATGCTTGTTGTGTGATTGTGCAACTTTTTTGTAGGGCATGCATGCAAGGGTAGTGACATAGATTTTCATTATGTTTACTATTTTGTTATTTACTTTCAATTATATTTATGATGATGATGATATGATGGGAATGTGAAGATAATGCATACATGTATAATCTACCCAGAGTTGTGGGTTTACCCATTGCATTTCATATAGATTCTTTATGTGTTGAGATCAATGCCTAAAAATCCGTATCATGCCATCACCCTTTTGGTAGGGGTATTGAAGCCGAGTGACCCATGACAACACTTGGTGTGGTCACCAAACAACCTATTGTAGTATGTGATAGGACACAACAGACCACGTGTCATTCATGGTAAGGTTGCATATGGATGAGGGAGGCATAGTTCGAGTTTTTTGGAGCCATAGGATATGGCTTGACCTATTGCATGTGGATGACCATAGGGGTAAGGGAGGTGTGAAATCCAGCCCTAACCTAACCCTGACCTTGACCTAGAAACCCTGTTGTTTTTAGGTCCGAAGACCCGGAGTAAAGGAAGAAGCCAGTTGTGGGCCATCTCAGTAGAAGACATGGTGTTTGACTCTGAACCTATGGATATTGATGGTGGAGTTCAAATCTCGGAAGTTTGTACTGATCTGGAAAGGAAGCTGCACCTGTCTGAAGATGAGATTAGTTGAAGGACTTGGAGTGTTATCTGACTTGGTTTGAAGGTATTTCTACACACTAGATATGTCACTTGATGTGTGTACAAAAGCCCATGAGGTTTAGAGCCCATTTGATCCTTCAATTCCCTGTTTGTTCCTTACTGTCTGCCTTGGTCGACTCCTTGGTTGACTGGGCCAAGCGACCAAGCACTCGACCAAAGGTTTGCTAAATCCGAGAGAATGCAATTTTAGGGTTTTTCACTTTTATTTAAACCCTACTTCGTGTTTCTTAGTTACGGCAGCCTCCTAAACACTTTTTGAATGTGAGAAGACCTCTCCGAAACTCTCTCTGGTGATTCGAGCAATTCCTCTGCAGATCTAAAGCTTCTCATCTCTGATCTGCCAATTCAAGGTTAGTAATCACTTTACGAATTTCTTTTCTTTAATCTTATTCTTGATTGAGATTAGAAGAAGATGATGCATCCTTGCAACCATCTCTTCGTGATCTCCTTCGTTTCTTTGAGATCTATGATCACTGTCACATCCACTCAGCCGATACCCTACCTGGCATACCCGAGTGTGTGATCCATGGCCCCAAAGATCAAGTATCGAGGTAATCAACCTCCCACATAGACAATAACATAATCATGAACATAAATAATCAGTGTGCAAAAGATAAACAACAGATCCAAATAAGGAAAGAATAAATCATATATCATCAGAGTACGAAAGACAATCAGAATGTCTAAATCAATAAAGTAAAGTGAGGCGGAATCCCACTCTACAACCAGCAGAAAAGTAGTACTAAAAGAAAAGGAAAAGGAATGAAAACTAATCCCAATAGCAGGTACAATAAGTAACTAAATTGTTCTCAATCTTATAGACAACATCTCTATAAGTATAAATCTCAAAAATGGCACAAGGGCGCTTCCACTCTATGGTCGGACTAAGCATCGTACGCAGCATAACCACCCGCGGAATCTTCAGTGTAATTGTAGTAACCGCAATCACCTTCCTGGAGATATGCCTCTTCTCCTTGCGCTTCTTCATACGAGCAGTCATGATACTCAGAACCTATAGAGAAATCTAACAATACATTGTACAAAAGGAATGAGTTTCAAAGAAACTCAATAAGGCAGTTAATCCATAACAACATAAATGGCAGGATTTCAAAGCAAAGTAAAATGCTATATGATATGAAACACATGATGCAATATGATTCTAACTCTACGTATGCTGGTCTCTATCGGTAGACATGCTTTAAGTCATAGCACCATACTTCTTTAGGAAGGTCTCATCGCACAACGCCTTTTGGTATTGGGTCCGGCATCCCTTGGGACATTCCATGGCTGGGGGTTAAGTCACCACTCTCTCACATCACCATTGGTCTAAGTACTGGCGCATGTCAGGGTCAAAGCCTAGCCAAATGCACCAAATACAAGTCTCCTACTCAATTACATCAAGTCAGATCCAGATACGTCCATTCCTTGCCCCTGTCGATCCTTTTCGTATCCTTCACACTAGAGTCCTCATAGTCCCTGACTACGGACTCATCAACCCTATAGGTCATCCACATATGGTAAACGGGAAGCTCTCACGTCCCCTCACGGGTTGGTTACAGGTCTTGAGCGCCCATGAGCCCAAGTCTATCCATATGCAACCCTACCGATAAATGGTCCCCACAATGTGATTCCTGTCCTCTCATGGATTGGTTACCGGTCTTAAGCGCCCATGAATCCCCATTGCTGCCACGGGTCATTCGGTCTCAATACCCCTCCGATTAGGGTCTGACATAACGGGACATCCTAGCCAAACACTACTAGATAGCCCTAAATATGTCATCCAACAGTTTAGGAAGGTGTCCAAAGGGCATCTCCGGAAACATCCCATAATATTCCCGTAGTTGTCCAAGGACAGAAGTGTCAAAAGGACACCTCCCCTTTCCAAACCATACTTAATCATTCACAAACATAATTCCATCATATCACATATATGGTAACTTCTTATATGGAAAGAAATCAATAATAACATCCAACTTGCATATATTTGGTAAGTAAATCATACATGAATCAATCTAGTATAAACAAGTAACGCTGCTGTAATCAAGGTAATGCATCAATAGTATATTAGTGTAAGCATCTAATTAAGGAAATAAACTAACAAGATTCAAATATAAAAACTAGAACATGAAATCTATGTAGTTAAGGAAATAACCATCCTTACCTTATATAACTCGCAAAGGAATCTTAGGGAATCAAGTAAGACCTTGACTAAACTTGGGAAGAAAGTCCTAAACAAGTATATACAACATATTAGGAAAGATACTTAGCAGGAAAGATATCAAAACATCCAAAACAAACCAAATATGAGGTTGCTGTACCCATTGGTCGATTGGATTGGTCTACTACCTCAGTTGACCAATGAGTCGACCAACAGAGACAGTGGCCTTCAAAATTAGAGTTTTTAGAATATGAAACCGAATTTGCTGGTTCAAAAGGGTACTAAACAAGGGGGAAACTACAATGGCAGTATACTAGTATATAGAGGACTCTAAAACACTAATCAAATCAAGTCTTCAAGTTACAAATTAGGAAACAAAAAGTTACCATAATTAGATCAATCATGGTTCTTGAAGAATTCATAGTAAAAATCATGGACAAGAACAATAAGATGATGGATCACTAATTGTGATAAAGGAATCATGAAAAGCATGCTTAGATCTTCAAGAAAATTAGATCTAAGACTGAAGAACATCAATCTAAATAAGGAAAGAGAATGAATACAAGCTTTCCTTCAAAAGCGAGTGATGATCTTGATGAAGATCATCCACCAAGCTTTAGATCCTTAGGAAAAGAGAGGGAAAGAGTATAGTGATGGTTGCAACAGAGATACAACATCACTACTACTGTCCTCAATCAGAAATGGAAATAAAAATAATGAAGAATCAAAGATGAAACATAGAAGAGGATGATCACATACCTTTTTGTGTAAAAGCACGAGTTTTGACGAAGATTCGTCAAGATAATCACCAAGGATGCAAGGGAGATGACTTGCAGAGGGCTCTGGTGTGATCCAAAGAGTTTGGAGGCAGAAAATACGAAGTAGACTCGACATTGGACTTAAATAGAGCAAGCAAAGACCTAATTAGCAAAATCAGATCCTATTGGTCGATTGGATTGGTCGACTGGTCCAGTCGACCAATCGAACCAGCAATTCCAAAATAGGGAAATGAAGGCTCAGATCAAATCCAAACATAAAGGGGTTTTGCACACACACCAAGTGACTTACCTAGTAGGTAGAAATGCCTTCGAACCATGACAGAGAGCACTCCAAATCGATCAACTAATTCCATCTTCATCAGGGTGCAGTTTCCATAAATGGAACACTGACATCAACACTCATGGATTCCAAGCCAGCCACCAAGTCTTCCACTAGAATGGCCCATAGCTGACTTCTTGCTTTACTTCGGGTTGTCGGACCTACAAACAGTAGGGTTTTCGGGTCAAGGTTAGGGCTGGGTTTCACAATCACCGTAATGATCTTAACCCTAGCCTGATTAATTTCTTGAAACCCTGACCTTGTATGATCTTTCTGGAAACCTTTGGTAACCTCCCATGCGAGGGAAACCTCATGGGTAATATTTATGTTAATCTAAACTTTGTTTTCAATGATTTTCTTGTTATTTTCTTGTTAGCAATCATTCCCTTTCATCCTGTGATCATAGCCTTTTCATGAGAGCCATATGGTTGAAACCCTAGTTTATTGGGTCAAATCAAGAACCCATATTTTGACCATGACTTGATGTTTTTATCTTCCTAAATGATTCTAATACTATCTAGGAACTTCCCCTTCGAATTTCAAATCAATCCGACTTCAAACGAAGAAGTTATGACCAAATCAGTCTTTACATTTCCGTACTGACTCGGTTGGTCGACTGGGTCAGTAGACCAAGCACTCGACCAAAGGAGGTAGTAGCTTCATTTTTCGCCTGGTTTGATTCGTTTGCTCTCTGATCTTTTAGGTATCTTTCCTAATGTTGTATCTATGATTGTTAGGGGTTTATTTGCTAAGTTTGGAGTTATTCTCTTTGATCTTTGGATTATCTTCGGCGATAATCAAGGTAAGAACAGTTATTTCATAATAACATAGATTGTATACTCTTGAGTTTATACTTTATGAAACTTTGAGTTTATGTACTGTTCTTGTACTTTATACTTTTGATGTACTACTGTAAGTACAGTAGCACTTCACTTATGTTTTCTTTTTCATTGTTCAAGCTTATATGAATTACTTATTACTATATTGTTTAATGATTAGATCATGACTTTATATTCTCTTTTATATGATGAATGGTTGATTGTGTATGACATGACTGATCTGAGAATGTGTTTGACTAGGTATGGTTTGGGATTGAGAGGTGTCCTTTTGACACTTCTGTCCTTCGACATTACCGGAAATAGTTTGAGATGTTTCCGGGGTTGCCCATTGACTCTTTCCCAAATCATTGATTGTTATACTTAGGACTGTCTAGCAGTGTTTGGCTAGGATGTCCCTGTTATATCAGACCCGAATCGGAAGGGTATTGAGACCGAACGACTCATGGTAGCAATGTGATTCACGGGCGCTTAAGACCGGTGAGTTATATCCATGAGAGGACGGAATCATATTGTGGGGGCCATTTATTGGAGGGTTGCATATGATTAGACTTGGGCTCATGGGCGCTCGAGACCGGTGAGTTATATCCGTGAGAGGACATGAGAGCTTCCCATTTACCATATGTGGATAACCAATAGGGTTGATGAGTTCGTAGTCCGAGAGGGAATACGCTGACTCTAGTGTGAAGGATACCAGAAAGGATCCCGAGAGGGGAGGAATGGAAGTATCTGGAGCTGAGTTGATGTAACTAAGTAGATGACTTGCATTGGGCTAGGCTTAACCCTGACATGCACCAGTACTTAGACCAATGGTGATGTGAGAGAGCGGTGACTTAACCCCCAGCCATGGATTGTCCGAGAGGGATGCCGGACCCACTACCAACCGGAGTCGAGTGAACTGAGACCTTCCCAAGAAGTACGGTGCTATGACTTAAAGCATGTCTGCCAATAGAGACCAGCATACATAGAGTTTAGATGCATACATACATTATCTGTTTCATACTGCATTGCATCTTGTTATGATTTGCCTCTTGTTATTTATGTTGTTATGAGTTAACTTGCCTTACTGAGTTTCTTTCGAAACTCATTCCTTTTTGTACAATCTTTTGTTAGATTTTTCTACAGGTTCTGACTACTATGACGGACAGTAAGACGAAGTGCAAACCGATGAAGCGTACTACACGCAAGGTGTTGGCGACAATCAAGATTACACTGATGATCCCTCGAGCGATCACATTGCGTACTACGATTAGACGTAATGTAGAGATGGAACATCTCTGTTGGACTAACGAAGTCCACTATTTTGAAGATGTCATCTATAGATTTGAAACCACGTAGTTTGCTTTGAACATTCTATTATTGCTTTTCTCTTGAAACCGTTGTAATTCTTTTTAGACTTATCCACTACTTTTCCGCTGTAGCTGTGGAGTGAGTTTCCGCCTCACTCTACTTCTTTTGATGTGATTACATCTGGTATCATTTCCACACTCTGATTATATTGATTATTCATTTCCTGATTTGAATCTTTTATTTATAATATTAAAACCCTGATTATTTCCTGTTTATGATTATGTTATTGTATATGTGGGAGGATGATTTCCTCGATACTTGATCTTCGGGGCTGTGGATCACACTCCCGGGTATGCCAGTTAGGGTACCGGCTGGGGGGATGTGACAGGAGGCGTAGTCCAAGTTGGTTGGTACCATATGATGCGACCTTTTCTAGATAGGTGAGGATATCAGAGTGAGTTGGTTGGTGCCATAGGAAGGATATCCTAACCTAGCATGTCATGGTTACATAGATGATTCTTTGTATTGGGCTAGGAAGTTCTGTGACATGCGCCAGATTTCATGCCAATGGTAGTGGTGAGAGAGTGTGGCCTTATTCCCTAGCCATGGTCGATGATTGGATTGTTATCACCATACTTCGGTTATGATGCCCAGACTCATATGAGCATACTTACTTTTGCATTATATCTGTGAAATCCAGCCATAACCCTAACTCGGAATTCTTGTTGTTTGTAGGTCCAAAGACCCGAAGTGATGGAAAAATACAACTATGGGCCATCTCAATGGAAGACATGGTGTTTGACCCAGAACCCATGGAAATTGATGATGGTGTTCCATACTTGGAAACTTTGTCTGAGTTGGAGAAGAAACTGCACATTGATAAAGGAGAGATTGGTTGTTGGACCTAAAGCCTAGTTGGACATGGTTTGAAGGCATCCCTCCATGCTAGGTAGGTTGTTTGACTAGTTGTGAGAAGCCCATTCAAAAATATTGAGGTTTGGACCTTGAATTCCCTATTTTGGGCTTGCTGTCAACATGGGTTGAGTGGGTCAATCGACCAACCAATCGACCCACAGTGACAGCAGGGTCAAAATTGTAAAACTCTAATTTTTTTTAAGGGCTTTTGTTCTATTTAAAGGGGAACTCCGTGTTTTTCACTCATTATCAATTCTAAGCCTCTGGAGAATGTGGGAAGAACCCTAGAACCTCCTCTTAGAAGCCAAGGAAGATCCCCAAGCATCCGTCTGAGTTTCTTCATCGAATCTTCTTCTACAAAGGTTAGTAATCGAATTGTTTCTTCTTTGATCTATTCTCTCTTCTATTTCTTCTGATTTCTTGATTATGAGGAAGGTATTACACTACTATAATTGCCTCTTCTCTAATCCTCTTAGCCTTAGAGTGAATCCCCATTCACTCTATGTTCTTGAAGCCTTATGGTGATGTTCCTTGTATTTGATCTTACCCAAGATTTTGATTTCTCTTTCCTTAATTTTCCTACCTATCTTTATGATTGTGAGGAAGGTCTCATACCATTACCACGACCTTCCCTTGCATCTCCATGATTGTTGGGTGGATCCCTATTTTCCCTTGCTCTCTGTGAATCTACCCTGGGTTTATTTTGAAGGAAATTTTGGTAACTTCCAACAAAGGGTATCCAAATTGGGAAACATGATTTATCTTTTATTTGCTGGAACCTCCCCAACACCCTTCTTGATTATGAATTTACATTCTCTTTTCCCTAGAGTGAATTATTATTCTCTCTAGTCTTTCCATGAGAACCATGGACTGTATGCAATGAAACCCTAATCCTATGGTTCAATTAGGATTCTATCTTTTTTACCTTGTTTGATGCTTAGACCTTCATAGATAGTCTTAGTATGTTTTTGGGGACTCCCCTTCGAATTTTGGAGCAATTGGACTCTAAACGAAGAAGTTATAACCAATTTAGGGTTTTCTGCTCCGTACTGTTCCTTGGGTCGATTGGACCAAGCTGCCCAAGCTGACAGTAGCTTGTTTCTTTATCCGATTTGATCCGTTTGACCTCAATCTTCTAGGGCTTATTCTTAATGATTGTTGTATGCTTGTTTAGGGTCTATTTGCTAGTCTTGGACCTCTCCTCTTTATTCTCCAGAATTCTTCGAAGATTATTTAAGGTAAGGACGGTTGATCCCTAATAACCTAATATACATGTCTACTTGTAATTGAATTGGATTATATGATCATACTACTATTGTATTAGCTTTCTTATAATTATATTGCTACTATAGTTTCTTCAACAACAGTAGTACTTGTTTATGTGATTCAATTATTATTTCAGTCTTGTATGAATGATTATTTACTTACCATTTGTATTATCAGTTGTGCTTGTGAATGACTGATTTGGGAATGTGATTGCTTAGGTTGTAATTGGGGAATGGGGAATGCCCTTTTGGTGTTTCTGTCATTGGACACCAGTGGAGGTGCTATGGGATGTATTCCTATGGTGCCCCTTGGCGCTTTCCCTGATTACTAGTTGACATACCTAGGGCATGTCTAGAAGTGTATCGCTAGGATGTCCCTATTATATCAGACCCGATTGGAAGGGTATTGAGACCGAACATCTTGTGGCAGCAATGGGGATTTGTGGGCGCTCAAGACCGGTAACCAACCTATGAGAGGACATGAATCACATTGTGGGGGTCATTCACTGGTAGGGTTGCAGTAGTGGGCATGGGCTCATGGGCGCTCAAGACCTGTATCCAACCCATGAGAGGACATGAGAGCTACATGTTTACTATTTGTGGATGACCAATAGGGTTTATGAGTTCGTAGTCCGAGTTGGTTGTAGGCATAGGATACGCTGACTCTAGGGAGAAGGATACTGGAAAGGATTGCTAGAGGTGAGAAATGGAAGTATCTAACCCTGACTTGATATAACTAAGTAGAAGACTTGTATTAGGCTAAGTTTAACCCTGACATGTGCCAATACTCAAACCAATGGTGATGTGAGAGAGCGGTGACCTAAACCCTAGCCATGGAATGTCCGAGAGGGATGCAGGACCCAAGTACCACCGGAGAACCCAAGATACCGAGATGGTTGAGGGAGAGTGATTTGAGACCTACCCAGAGGAGTATGGTGCTTGACTTAAAGCATGTCTAACACTAAAGACCAACATACATAGAGTTAGAATCATATCTGCATTGTCTGTTTCATATCATATTGCATTCTGTATGATTTGCTATCATGTGTTATTATGTTATTATGGAATGAACTGCCTTGCTGAGTTCTTTTGAACTCATTCCTTTTTGCAACATTTTTGTTAGACTTATCTGCAGGTACTGATGATATGATGGTCAATACTATGAAGACCAAGCTGATGACTCTTACAGTACCCAAGGTACTGGCTACGGTGACTGCGACGGTGAAGACTACAAGTACGATACTGGAGCTTATCAGGATTAGTCCAACTCTAGTACTTGTGTGCCAACGATGGGACATCGTCTCTTTTGATTATGGATACGTTATTTATAGATTCGATGAGACCTTAGTTTAGATTTTTTTTTTTCTTCTTTTCTTTTCCCTTTCATTTTGGGAACCGATTGTAAAATTGCTTTTACTTTTGATCTACTTTTCCTCTGCTACTGTAGAGTAATTTTTCACTACACTCTATATTTGTTTTATTCTATTGGTTTCATTTTCCACACTCTGATTGTATTCTTTGAATCTTATCTTGATCTCTTGATTTATACAGTTCACTTTGATTTAATCTTGTTCTCAATTATATTATTGTAAATGTGGGAGGTTGATTTCCTCGATACTGATCTTTGGGGCTATAGATCGCACACTCAGATATGCCAGATAGGGTACTGGCTGGGTGAATGTGACAATGTGACAATATCTATATATTTTATTTACATTTCATACTACATACATATGTTAACTACTTGGTATATGATATTGTTGACTTCACACTGATTTCGTTGCAACTCATCTTGTGTGGAAAATATTTTTCTTAGACTCTTATACAGGTTATGATGACAACATCACTTTGGAGTACCAAGTGCCGCTGGAGCCGTAGGATGCACCAGCGAGCGAAGAGATGGATACCCTTGGTGATGCGTGTCCATGCTTGGACTGTTCTTATGGTATTAAACTGCTTTGATTGTTGTGTAGTATTCTTTAAGATATCGTGGAGTTTGATTTGAAGGACTACACTTTTTAAAAATGCATGATAACATTGAGACTTCTGCTATAATAACTATAAATTTGATTTAACTTTGATATTAACTTTGAGATTAATTTTGGATAACTGTAATAACTTATAATTGATTCCTCTTAAATGCTTGCTCCTTTGATTATGCTATTGTGTATAATGTAGTTATGGATTGGCTGTAAACCTGGATCTTGTAGTTATGAATCACCTCACAGGTATTTGGGTAAGCCCAATACCGGCTGGGTGGGGTGTGACATTGGTTGTCTATTTAGCTTGATTGATCCCAAACACTAATTCTAATTATATGTACATGTTCCTAGGAGTAACCGGGACTTGTTAGTGTATATTTTTGTGAAGTTTGGATTTGTTTCGAAGGTTTTGGAAAATCATTCAAGTGAGGGAAACGATATGCATATGGTTGGTTTGATCCTTGAGTTTTTCATATCCTTTCATATGCATGCTTGTGATGTGTTATAATGCTTATACATGTTATTTAGGACATGCATACATAGGGTGCATCGTCATTATATTGTTTCTTTAATATTGTACTTTTTTATATTAGAAAGCATGTTGGGATGAGAGTTTATATAATTTAAGCTATATCCATAATATATGAGGGGTGTGGTTTAGGCCATTACCATTGGTACCTCTTGCATGACATTTAGATGTGTATGCATATTATGATTGTCTAGATGCATGGCTAGGAACCCAATTGCATGTTGCTACCCTTTTAGCAAGGCATTAAAGCTGAGCGAGCCATGGTAGTGGTAGGTGGTTGGTTGGTGTCCAAAAGACAGTTGACAGCCACAAGGAGACATAGTCCTACTGGCATATCATTCATGATAGGGTTGCATATGATATAGGTTAGGCTTGTGGGTGCCCAAACGACAATGGAAAGTTGTGAGGGGACATGGAGTTCCTCCACTATACTATATGTGGATGACCATAGGGTTATAAGGTGTTTATCCAAAAGACGGTTAGGAGCCGTGAGAATCAACATTCCTAGATTGGGATGGATATTGGACCAAAAGGGTCGGTGACTCTGCATTTAGCTAGGTAATTCCCTAACATGCGCCACTCTCAAACCAATGGTCATTATATAGATTTGATGGATCTATTACCCCTTACCTTAGTTGTGGTCAGATAGTGGTGACCTACCCTTAGACCTTATGTTGTGATGCCCAAAAGATGATTGGGAGTTTTGAAGGGTCGATGACGCCCAAAAGACGTTAGGATTCGGGAGGGGTCATGACACTCAAAAGACGGTGGGGTCGTGATGCTCGAAAGGTGGTTAAGAGCGGTGGGAGGTCAGTGTATGGACCTACCTAGAGGGGACTATTGTTGAACTTAATGTGTGTTGCTTGGAAGAGACTAGCATGGATTGCATATTAGACGCATCCTAGGCCATCTTGGCATATTTATTATTCATGTGTGGACTGTTTTGCCTCGTGACTCTTTCGGAACCCACCATCTTGGGCAATAATTTCAGATTTGATTGCAGGTTATGATGGCTTGGATGAATAGGAGTTCTCTACTCCAGTGGGAATATATAAGGCACCAATGGTTAATGACTACGAGCCACACAATGGTTTATGCATGTGCATGGAATGCTCAGATGGAGCTCAGTAAACATCATAGGATTTCTATTTGTTATTGGGATTTAGAGATAACATATTGGGATGTAGAGTACTTGTTAGGTCCTCACTAATGGATGTAATAAAACTTTTATACGCTTTTCTTTCCTTTAATGTGACATTCCTTATTCTTAATTATCAAATACATGACACTTATTCCCCTGCTCTGAATAAAGATAGTATGTTGACTGTTTTGATTGTGTAATCATAACCAATGATATTGAGACCATGGGTCACATCCGTAAGTAGTCAGGTTGGCCCGATACAGTTGGGTGGGGTGTGACACCCTCACCACTTCAACATCACGAATTCCATGCTCAAGCCACGTATGCCCCAAATGACATGTCATCGATGACTTTGACTTCCAATTATGTTTGAAGACCCACTTTTTAAGAATAATTCTTCGAGCAATATGGGCTTGTAATTAAGCCTGGCCTATTTGGCTAATGGGCCAAGTCAAGACTATCTTAAACTGGATAGCTCACCCGGCTCGGAAAAACTTGAATCGGGAGGAAAAGAAGCTCTGGGCCCTTTTACTAAAGCCCAGTAAAAATAAAAAAAAGTTTTGGCTCTACTTTTATAGCCCAAACCAATCTTAAAAGCCCCACTCAAAGGCCAGAAATGGACCCGTATCTGGGCCAGACCTAGAAAAATGCTTTTGCAATGAATGGGATTGGAATTTCCTCTTATTCT
This sequence comes from Hakea prostrata, assembly GCF_041222555.1. Classification (NCBI taxonomy): domain Eukaryota; kingdom Viridiplantae; phylum Streptophyta; class Magnoliopsida; order Proteales; family Proteaceae; genus Hakea; species Hakea prostrata. The sequence goes on from NW_028291222.1 coordinate 27,632, forward strand.
ATGCTAGAAGAACCTCCTATAGTTTCTATTCCATCTTCTCAGAACATGGACCTGATCGACCTGAAACTGAGTAATCTTTTGCCTTCTGGAATGGAAAGGTAATCAAATTCTATGGTAGAAATGCAAATTGTGAATTACAATATGATCATACAGAGCTTGCAACCCAGAACTGAAACGCAGAAACTTCCATAGCAGTGGCACAGAAAATTGTTATCTTGACAGCAGAACAAACTACCCCGTTTATGCCTGGGTCAACTATTACCATTGAAGAGATCCCTTCTTCTGAACATAACCAAGAAAGTAACAGAAATAAGAGGAAATCTGTGGAAACTATGCAAATCATAATGCAATTCGAGAAATTAAGAATAACTGATACGATACAGGAGTCCAAGCCAAAGTAGTTGCATGAAATGGCACCATGCGAAAGATGAAATATCAAGTACGAGGAGCTCCATTAAACACTTGGGTGGTTCTGGTAGACACTTTAGAGTTAAAGCTTAGCTCCTTTTACTTTTGGGGATTGTAAAATAGGGTGAGGAAGGCTCCTCTTAATCAGCCCGCATGTGATAAAGGAAGCTATTATGCTGGAATCGTCAGGGGTGCTAGATTAGCCCCTAGCTAAACAATATTTACATAAGATATGCAAGTCATCTAAACCTAGTTTAGTTCTACTTCTGGAAACTAAACAAGTAGAATCGGCTATGAACAAAATTACTTCATCTTTGGGCTTTCATGAAATTTCCTCCTCAACCCTATAGGAAAGTCTAGAGGTACGGCCATATTATGAAATGGTAATATTTCATTAAACTCTTCTTTATGCCTCTGTAAATATTGTAGGTTTACTTATTCATGTACATTCTCGACTTGGAATTTAGACTTACCTTAGCGTATGGGGACCCAAAAGAAGAAGGCAGATTTTTAGGAAGAACTCAGCCAACTGGGTAACATTCTTTTAACTCCTTGGTTAGTATTAGGAGATTTCAATGAAATATTGATTAATGGTAAAAAATTTGAAGGGAAACCAAAACCTCAGGACAATTAGACTTGTTTAGAGATGCAATTTCAACTTGTGGACTATGTGAACTGAAATGTTCAGGGCCAGCTTTTTCATGGTCAAATGAAAGAAAGGGTAGTGCTTTAATTAAAGAGAACATAGCTAAGGTTTCTGCAATACATCAATGCTTAACACTTTTAATGGTCTAAATGTTCATAAACTAGCAATGGTAGGATCAGATTACACACCCCTAGAAGTAACCCTTCAGAAAACCAAGAAAAAGCCCATGAGATTCTTGTATGAAACTAAATGGAAGGAATATTAAGACCTTCTACAACAAATTAAAAAGGGTTGGAGTACTGACTATCAGGGTTCTCTTGCTTTCTTGCTCCAACAATAAATATATCAATGCACAAGAACCTATTGGAGTAAATCAACAGTGTCAGTAACTTCCCAGGAAATATATAAACTTCAAAAATCCTTGGAGGAAGTTCAACAACTCCCCTCATCTCACCAGTAAGCCCAAGCTGAACTAGACATTTCCCTCAAGTTGACAAATCTAATGAGAGAAGAGGAGAAGTATTGGCATCAAAGGTCCATGATTAAATGGCTAAAAGGAGCGAAATACTACCTTCTTTCATTCAGTCACTAACCAAAGAAGACAAGGAAATGCCATACACAAACCAAAATCTCACACTGGTTAATCGCTCAAAACTGATCAAGAAACCAAAATCTCACACTGGTTAATGGCTCAAAACTGATCAAGAACCTTTGGTGAAATCTTGGGATACTTTTTTGAATTATTTACCACATCTCATCCTTTTGAATCTGGTGTACAACCTTGTACGTCTAGGGTAGATAATGAGATGTTGTGCAAACCCTTCTCTGATGAAGAAATATAGAGAGCATTATTGAACAGGCTGCCGACAAGTTTTTATCATAAGAATTGGGACATATTAGGGGGTTGACTTGACCTAAGGAATCAAAAAATTTTCAATAGGGGTTTTGTCCTTTAGAGTCTCCGTAGAACAATAATTACCCTTTATCTTGATACCAAAAAGGAAAAACCCTAGGAGGTGAGCCATCTTTGGCCAATTAGTTTACGCACGGTTGCATGAAAAATCATAGCCAAATGCCTTGCAAACAGATTAAAACCACTCTACATTCACTAGTGAGCAAAGCGAAAGTGCTTTTGTACCAAGAAGGTCCATATCAGACAATATATATCTTGCACATGAATGTCTTCATTTCATGGAGCAATCATCATAAAAAACTAGCCATTTGGCTCTCAAACTTGACTTGTGCAATGCATATGACAGAATGTAATGGTGTTTCATTCTGGACACTCTTAGTGTACTAGGTTTTGATAATAAATGGATCCTATGGGGGCATGCAATGCATCTCTGTAGTAGAATACCAAATCAAAATCAGTGGCCAACTCACTAGCAAGCTAACCCTTGAAGGGGTCTCCAACAAGAATGCCCCCTTAGACCCTAAATTTCCATTCTATTCCTTGAAGTCCTTCGTAGAAGACTTACATCCTCTACTGGAGTTCCAAGGTTACATGGGATAACAGTGGCTAGATCTGCTCCAAAAATCAATAATATGTTCTTTGTAGATGATTGCATGTTGTTTACTCTAGTAAAGAATGAAAATGCAACTATGATAAATGAAGTTCTGTTGGAGTACAACAAGCTTTAGATGTCAACACATTAATATTTCAGAGTCTTCCATTCCTTTTAGCAAAGGAGTTCCGATTCATACTAGAAGAAATATTTCTCAAGCACTTAATATAGATGAAATCTCAACTCATGGAGTTTATCTTCGATTACCATCCCACACATGTAAGTCAAAATCCCAAGTCTTTTTATACCTATATGATAGATTAAATGTGTGAAATTTAGCCCAAACCCTAACCTAATAACCCATTTGTTTGTAGGTCTGAAGACCTGAAGTGAAGGTAGAAGGCAATTGTGGGCCATCTCAGTAGAAGACATGGTGTTTGACCTAGAACCCATGGAGATTAATGATGGAGTTCCCTATTTGGAAACCTTGTCTAATTTGGGGGAAGAGACTACACCTTGATGATAAAGAGCTTGGTTGATGGACTTAAACCCTAGTTGGACATGTTTTGGAAGGTCCCTCAATGCTAGGTAAGTCACTTGTTGAGTTGGGAGAAGCCCCATTGAAAATTTTGAGGTTTGGAGCTTGAATTCCCTATTTTTGGGTTTGTTGTCAGCCTGGGTCGATCAGGTTGAGTGACACACAGTGATAGGGGCTTATGTATAAATTGCTGGATTTTAGCTTTTCGATGCTCTATTTATTAAAACTTCGTGGTAATCAACCCCACATTGATCTAAAGCATTCAGAGAACATGGGAAGCCTCTCTCAAGCATTCACATTGGAGTTTTGGAAGATCCTCATCAAATCCTTAAAGCTTTTCGGCAATTCTTTTTCTTTAAGGTTGGTATTCGCTACTACCCACACTTCATCTTCTATTTCTTTTGATTTCTTCTATTCTCTATTGATAGGAGGATGATCATATGTCGTTCCCATGACTGATCCTCCAATCCCTGTTGTTCTAGAGTGGATCTCCATACACCATATGACTTTGTGAATCTTCATATGATGATTTCGAAGGGAAATCAAGTGTGATCTTCATGATTGACTATCCCTTCGATGTTTTTGATTTTAAAGCATGCTAGATTAAAACCTAGCTTTTGAGTGAATATTTCTATCTAAGATCTACTGTTCTTCTCTTTCTAGAGTGAATTTTCATTCTCTCTAGCTTCACCCTAGAATTCACGGATTGATTTCGGTAAACCCTAGCTTTTGATTAATTTAGAATTCTACTCTATTGATCATTGTTGATGCCTAATCTATGCTAGATAGTCTTAGACTACTATTCTATAGTTTCCCTTAAAATTTCAGAGTGTTTTGAATCACAAAAGTTGAGTTTCAGATCAAATTTTAGGGTTTTTATCTGTACAGAACACTAGGGTCAATCACCTAGGTCGATCAGACTTGAGTGACCAGATGAGCTGCCCACATTGTCAGGAGCAGCAGGTTTGGTCTGTTTTGATCCGTTTCACTTCCAATCTTTGAGGGTTTGTTCCTAATGCTTAACCTATGCTTGTTTAGGGTTTATTTGCTAACTTTGAACCTGTCCTCATTCTTTTCTCCGGAATTCTTCGAAGTTAAATAAGGTAAAGACGTTTGTTCCCTAATAATCTAATTACATTCGGATTGCATGATCGTACTACTGTTCTTATAATTTTCTTATAATTATATTCTTGCTGTAATTACTGTAACTACAGTTGGACTTGGTCATGTAATTCAATTGTTATTCTGAACATGTATGATTGATTATTTCCCTATGTATTGATTTATCAGTTGTGATTATGAATGACTGATTTGGGATGCAATTGCTTAAACATAAATTGGGGAATGGGGAACGTCCTTTTGACATTTTTGTCTTTGGACATCAGTGGAAGTGGTATGGGACACTTTCCTATGGTGCCCCTTGACTCTTTCCCTGGTTATTGGTTGACATACCTAGGGCCTGTCTAGCAGTGTTTGGCTAGGATTACCCTGTTATATTAGACCCAATTCAGAAGGGAATTGAGACCGAGTAACATATGGCAGCAATGGGGGTTTGTGGGCACTCAAGACCGGTAACCAACCCATGAGAGGACATGAATCATATTGTAAGGGCCATTCGTTGGTAGGGTTGCAGTAGTAGACTTGGGCTCATGGGCGCTTATGCCCGGTAACTAACCCATGAGAGGACATGAGAGCTTCCCGTTTACTATTTGTGGATGACCAACAGGGTTGATGAGTCTGTAGTCCGAGTTGGTTGTAGTCATAGGATACTATGACTCTAGTGGGAAGGATATTAGAAAGGATCGCTAGAGGAGAGGAATGGAAGTATCTAACCCTGACTTGATATAACTAATTAGAAGACTTGCATTGGGCTAAGTTCAACCCTGACATGCGCCAATACTCAAACCAATGGTGATGTGAGAGAGCGGTGACCTAAACCCCATCCATGGATTGTCTGAGAGGGATGCAGGACCCAAGTACCACCGGAGAACAGAATTATTTGAGACCTACCCGAAGGAGTATGGTGCTATGACTTAAAGCATGTCTGCCACTAAAGACTAGCATTCATAGAGTTAGAAGCATACATGCATGTCTGTCTCATATCATAATTTATCTTTATGATGTGCTATCATGTGATATATGTTATTGTGGAATGAACTGTCTTACTGAGTTCTTTTGAACTCACTCATTTTTGCAACAACTTTTTTAGATCTATCTACAGGTATAGATGACTATGAGGGCCAATACTATGAAGCCCAAGCGGATGACTCATGCGGTACCCAAAGTACTGGCTACCATGACTACGATCGTGAAGACTACCGATGAAGGCTGGAGCTTATCAAGATTAGTCCAACTCTAGTGCTTGTGTGCTGGCGATGGGACATCGAATATTTTACTTATGGATACATTATTTATAGATTTGAAGAGACATTAGTTTAGATTTAGTTTACTTTTTTTCTTTCAATTTTTGGAATCAGTTGTAATCTTAGTTTAGTTTTTTATCTACTTTTCTGCTACTATTGTAGAGTAATTTTCGCTACACTCTACATTGATTTATTATATTGGTATCATTTTCCGCACTCTGATTATATTGTCAACTCTCTTTGAATCTTATATTGATTATTCAGTTATAATAGTTGAACATTGATTTAGTCTTGTTCTTGATTGTATTATTGTAAATGTGGGAGGTTGATTTCCTCAAACTGATCTTTGGGGCTATGGATCACACACTCGAGTATGCCAAATAGGGTACCGGCTTGGTGGATGTGACAAAATGGAAAGTTGGAAGAGTGGAAAGAAAAACTATTCTCTCATGTGGGGAAGGAAATTATAATTGAAGAAGTGGCAATTGCACTACCCACATACACGGTGTAATTGATAAGACTCGTTAGAAATTTTTTGTGGAAAAATAGTTGAAGCTTTGGCATATGTTGGGTAAAATGGAAAGAGTTGTGTTGCTTACAGAAACGGGGGGGGGGGGGGAGGGGAGGTCTTAGGTTTCGAGATCTCAATTCTTTCAACAAGGCCTTATTGGCCAAACAAGGATGGAGACTCCTAACCTAACCAAACTCCATATGGCCCGAACCATAAGGGAATATCCCAAATATTCACTCTCCATATTTCTCTATCCCTCCACCCCCCCCCCCCCCCAAACAGAAGGAAATTAAAAAAAAAAAAAAATTGAGTCCTACTTTAGTGCATGAACTTATTGATTGGGACAATATTGGAATCTACCACTTAAGGACTGTCTCTTCTCTCAAGATGAAAGGACAACAATATTATCTATACCAATTTTATCCTCTGCAATAGAAGACTCCTAGGTGTGGAAGGAAACTAAACATGGGAGGTTTCATGTCAAACCAGCATACTGTGTAGCTAACCTACTAGGTTGATCACCAAACAGCCCAAGCATCCTCATCAACCATCATTAATTGGGGAAGAATCTGGAAAACAATTAGTCTCCCAAAAATTAAAACCTTCTTATGGAGAGCAGCTCATGAGGGGATCCTAATTCATAAATCTCTATTTGAAAGAAACAATAGCTTTCTCCCCAAGTATTTATTATGTATGTCACAACTCACCAGTGGAAAGTGTAACACATGCTCTATTTTATTGTGTTCATGCAAAGAACTGTTGGACGACATCACCTTTGAGGATTGACACCACTGAGTTTTTAGATAATACCTTCCATGATTGGTTAGATTTCCTTGAGAGGTAATTTTGTTCATCAAATCAAGGAGAGCATGTATATACTATGAGTAGTGTGTTATGTTGGGTGGTTTACGATTATGCCCAAATGAATTTCTTTCTAAAGGAAAATGTCTCTCCCTTTCTAACTCTATGATTTGGCTTGACAAGTTTTTGAAATAGAACTTGTTCAACATGTTCTAGCTTCAGTAGGATCATTCAGGGTCTCCTAATTCCTTGGCGGAGGACTTTATTCCTCTCCCAACTAGGTTTAGAGTCTATAAGGATGCCACTTGGGAGGCCTCTAAAAAACTTGTGGGCAAAAGTTTATTTTTTATTTGGAGTTTCAATTTTAACATATGGTCCTTTGTTAATTTCTTTTAAACTAACAATAAGTGCCCCTTTTGGGAACTCTCTTTGTGTTTGTGTATTTGAGTGACATGTTAATTAAGTGTCAACGAATTATATAATAACATGTGAAGAATGATTAAAAAAAATAGTAATAATAAAAAATAAAAAAAAAATTGAGGTTATTGAGAGGGTGGCATGTTGGTTGACCTATAATTCAATTATGATGTCACAACAAACGTAGGACATGCAAAAAAAATAAGGGGCACAAAATATAGGGAAGATATTAAGCCTTTGTTAATGACAATAAATAATTGATCCCTGTAGGAAGGGAAATATTTATTACAGAGAGGGATCTCTGTCAAATGGGAGTCTGTGTGTGCTCCGAAGTGTAAAGGCGGGTTGGGTCTTCGTCGTTTGCGAGATGTCAATTTTGCTTGTCTCTGCTAGTTGGCCTGGCAAATAAAACATAAAAAGTCTTTCTTTTCAAGATTTTTGAGAGGAAAGTTGATTGATGATAAGGGAAATTTGCGGAATTCTAGGGTTTGCTCTTCAATTCTTTTTTGTCTGAAAAAGTTTTGGCATTTTGCTGCTTCTTATGAGAGATGGACAGTGGGCGATGGGACAAAAATAAATTTTTGGAAGGATCATTGGTTAGGAGACTCTACTGTTGCTAATCATTTGGAGGTTCCTCTCATTTTGGCGGACAAGTTGAATCTTAAAGTGGCGAACTGCTTCCTTGATCGACGGTGGTGTTTTATGGAGGTGCAATCTCCTCGTTTAAAAGAAATTTTGGAGTGTGTCAGTCTTATCCATCTTCCCGTTGGTTTTCACGAAGATATTTGTTATTGGATTGGAACTGTTCAAGGAGAGTTCTCAATGAAATCAGCTTAGGATATGCACATGAAAAAGAGTGCGGTTGTGGATTGGGCGAAGAAGATTTGGAAATTGAAGTTATTTCCTAGGCAGTAGATTTTTTGTTGGTGGGTTTTCCATTGGAAGATCCCTGTTGATGCAATTGTTTTGTCCAAATGAATCTCTTTGGTTTCACGATGTGGAATGTGTCTAAAGGCTTATGAAGATATTCCTCATATTTTTCTTCTTTGCTCTTTTGCTCGCAGCTGTTGGGAGGCTTTGTGTTCTTCGTTCGGTTTCAGTTGGAAGCCTTCCTTTTCTCTTCAAGATAGTTATAAGTGGTGGTGTTCTCAAGGGCAAGTCTTTGCCTTTGGGTAATATGTGGTTTCATGGCTGCTTCTTGCTATTATATATATGTGGTTTGCTCGTAACAAATATTGATATGAGAAGGTGCATTGTCTAAATATTGGGTTTTGCGTCAAATCTTCTTTGATCTCAATTGTCATGATTATGTTTTGCTTAGCAGAAAGGTCCCTCCAGTGGTGTTTGCTCAATCATGAGCTATGGGTCTGAAATTTTTTATTAAGAACACTACTCCTCAATAAATTTTCTGGGTTTCTCCTTCTATTGGTTGGGTTAAGTTAAATGTCGATGGTTAGTGCAGGTGGTTTGTTTAGGGATGAATAATCAACTCTTCTGTTAAATTTCAGCACCTATTTAGGTATCAAAAATAATTTTGAGGCTAAAATGGAGGCCCTGATGCAGGGTATAGAGTGGGCAATAAAGTTAGACATTCAACGTTTATTGATAGAATGTGATTCAGTGGCAGTTGCTGTTTTAATTCAGCAAAGGAAGATTCCATGGTTTTTCTTGTAGCGCTGGAGAGGTGTTGATTTTATTTTTTTTTGCCAGTCATCTTTGAAAAATTTCACATTGTTATAAGGAAAACAATCAAGTGGCTGATTTCTTGGCAAATTGGGTGGCAAGACAGGGTTCATCAACTGTTAATATACCCTGGACAACATTGATAAGGAGTGAACTTGATTTAGAGGCTTCTGATTGTTCTCGTTTCAGATTTTGATTTGTTATCTATGATTATGTGAGTTGGATTCAGTGAGGTTGGGTGTATTTGGGGGCAACTGAAGTTGCAGGTTTGAGGGTTGGTTTTTTGATTGTATGTTTGTAATTTTTCTTTTCGCTTTTTAATAGAAATGATCATTTAGCGGGAAAAAAAATATTACAGAGAGGGATCTGTAAACATGAGAGAGGATCAATAAGAAACACCGAGGGGTGGGATCGGGATAATTTGGTGGGTTTCACAAAGAGAGAAAATATATAAAATTATGTGATTACTCATCCATTTCTAGACCCCTCATCTTTTATTAACTGTTTTGCTTCTATGATTTGACTTAAAGAGCAGAGCGCCTCCTAAAATTGACTCCATGCATATGCATCCTTGCTGTTTGATTGTCTATTGAAGACCAGACTATTGGAGTGTAAGATTTCAACAACACCGCTACGTGTTAATATAAGACTACACATGCAATTTCCTATGTATAACAAACATATAAAATTAAGTGCAGCAAAATTTCCTACTTTAATGACTAGAAATATAATTAAAAAAGTGTCATTTTATAAATATATAATTTAAAATGCCATCAAACAAGAAAAGACATGATATAGTTTTGTGGAATATATAGTATATATTGCAACAAAATCTGCAGTCTGAAAAGTAGAAGAAGAGAATATGAAGAAAAGTGGTGGAGAAGAAGGAGAAGGCAAATGGGAAAAAGGGGAAAGCTTACATGCATGTGCTGGGGCTCTCCCGGAGTACTTTATTTATAATATAGAAAGTTTGAAATATTAACATATATTATAATATAGCACAATGAAAATTAAGCAAGATCGTGCATCATACATCTATATTATTTCATGGTTCACACCATAAAGGTCATGCTCATAATTAATAACCTAGACATTTTTTTTGGTAATTACAACATAGTCATTAATTCATAATTTAGTCCAATTCATTATAAACTAAAATTAAAAAGACTATATATATATATATATATATATATATCAAATGTTTTTAAAAATAAAAAAAAATTATTAAAAATGTTCATCTCATTTATGTAGGGTGTTACACATATGAACAAATTCACATAAACAAAAAGGTCAATCATTCTGAAGAAATTTTCTTTCTCTAGCATTTTAATATTATAACGTAATAACATTGGTGTGAAGATATTCTTATGGTAATCTGATCTATCAGTGGTTGTTGAGATTGGATTCAATTTATTTGCTAGACAAGTCAAACATGAGTTATATATTCTATTCATTTCTACAATGTATCACCTACTTACTTATTTGGGAAGTTGAAGGTGTATGTAGGGTGTTACACATATGAACAAATTCACATAAACAAAAAGGTCAATCATTCTGAAGAAATTTTCTTTCTCTAGCATTTTAATATTATAACGTAATAACACTGGTGTGAAGATATTCTTATGGTAATCTGATCAGTGGTTGTTGAGATTGGATTCCATTTATTTGCTAGACAAGTCACACATGAGTTATATATTCTACTCATTTCTACATTGTATCACCTACTTACTTATGTGGGAAGTTGAAGGTCTATGCACTGAAAGTCTTTAAAACTTGAGGAAGTGTATCAACGGATATTAAGTTATAGTCCTTACATGGGAATTGGTGCTTGATTATCATACTTTTATTAGGGAAAATTGTATACTTAATTCTTCATCAATCTATGTTTTCTATCTTTTTATGACAATTTCTTCAATCCATTGTCAATTCATTTTCAATTTTTGTGGTGTCTTTACGTAGCCTATGTCCATGAAAGACTAGCCATCCACAATCCAAAGCGAATTATTAAGCTTGTGTCCAATCTCAGGATTTTTGTTCGCGGCTGCGTGGGTATCCATCCGCGCAGCCGTCAGAATGTGCCACGTGGCATTGAAAAAATGAACGGTTTAGATTCTTTCACTAAATTTTTATATTTAAAATGTTTTATAAATTACAATTATTCGTCACTTATACTTTCTAAATTTACAAAATCAGTCCTGCTCATCTCGGGTGTGAACAAAATCCTAAACTGGATTTACAAACTCCTCTAACCCCTCCAGTGTTCACCGGAAATCACCGATGGGCAACATAAGAGAGATTTTCGTGTGAAGCCAACCGTTAACTCAGGAGGACACAGGAGAAAAGACGCTCACCTTGCGATATCCCATGAAGCTTAACCGTAAACTCCAACAGATTTGCGATATCCCATGAAGTGAACTCCAACCAACAGATAAGAGTAATCAAACTCTTTCTCTAATTTCCCATTCCATTACCTGTCACAATGTAGCAGATATTCAACTTAGTAATGTATCTCTAAAAGCACTCAACCAAGATTGAAGAGGTTCCTTAGGTGGCGTAGTGGTTCTTTTGAGCATTTAAGCAAACATATAGTGTGCATTCATGTACAAGGAGCAAGAGAATTATAAAAGAAGGGGAATCACATCAAGAGCGCGTTTATTCATACTCAGTTTCCTGAGTCGATTAATGGCGTGGAAGACTCTATGAATGGGAAATCCGTCGCCCATCCAGCTCTGGAAGGCAGACAGAACGGGTTGTCCTCTGGCAAGCTTCTCAATCTTGTAAGACAAGCAGTTCCTAATCTCCTCCTCCTCCTCACTAAGTTCTTGGGTTTGGTGTCCCACATAAGAAACATCTGGATTTTGGGTGCTGAAGCCGAAAGAAGAAGAAGAGATAATTTGGTGGAGTGGTGGGAGAATGAGTCTTCTACATATAAGGGTTCTCCGTTGCTGATTTGTTGCTATTTTTAGGAGTTGATCATTGTAAGAGTAGTTGCTATTTTGTAGGAGGTTGAGTCCCGTTTGAGAAGTTGTTTTGTTTTTAATTTTGATAGGACTCTGTTAGTTATTGATCTCTTTAAAAAGGCATTAAAGCTGGTCTTTTGTATTCGATTAAGTGAAGAAGTATTCTGGAGTTTTTCCTATCACTCTGTTCTTGCTCGGCTTCTTTCATTTTGTTCCAACAATTATGCCTTCCCTTTACACCACAAACCCACTACATTCATTCTACTAAATTGATATGCTGCTAGAAAATCTCTCTCATGTTGCAGCTTTGAAAAAAGTCACCAGAGGAGCCCATCGGTGATTTTTCGGTGAAGGCAAGGTGAACACTGGAGGGATTAGAGGAGTTTGTATTTCCGGTTTACGATTTGATTCGAGATGAACAGGGATTAATTTTGTAAATTTAAAAAGTATAAGGGACGAATAATTGTAATTTATAAAAGCATTTTATATATAAAAACTTATTGAAAGAATCTAAACCATTCATTTTTTTCAAACCACGTGGCACATTCTGACGGCTGCGCGGATGGATACCCGCACAGCCGCGAACAAAAATCCCCAATCTCATCCATATGACGGACTTAATAGTTTTTTGACATCTACAATGAAAGGAGGGCTAATAATAAGAATAAAAATACAAAGCTCACAAACATAGAAACACGTGCAACAAATCTAAACTTGAGCGAAGACAAACATGTTCTTTAATAGAAGCGGCCACATAACCTTTTGCTTATTCCTTTGCCAACCACTAAGTCAAAGAGAGGGATTGGCTTGTTCTTGTAAAGGGAAATTCAGAAATCTTGTACGCTACCGAGTAGCATGGAAAGATCCCTCAAAAAAGAACCGGTAACATATACATCTAAGTACTCCAAATCTTAAAGAGAAAAAATTTGTGTTTCAAATTTAATTGATCATAACTATCCGAAGATAATAATATATATATATATATTGGACTATAGGTGAATGCACTAAGTTGCTTCTTGTGGTTATAGTAGGCCTAGCGTCTTGGATTATGATTTTTCCTTGAGAGTTGAAATATACTACTGTTGCACTCGAATTTGACTCAATTAGAGTAAAGTGCGACATGTTTTAGCTAAAAAAGATTGAAGTTTGTTTTATCCTTATATGAGATAGGATCTTACATTAAGCTACAAGAGACTGTTAGGAAAAATAATCTCTTATAATTCATTTATTCTAATTAAATGGTAGTATTTAATTTATTAAGTCACCCACTTAAACTGAGGAACCCTTTACAATTGTTTAGCCACCCTCCACTGCTTGGCTTAGAGATATTTGCTCTGCAGCTTCAGTCTTTCCATCTAAATAAATGGATTTTCAAGCCAAAAGGAAAATAGAAAAAAGAAAAGTGATCATTGAAAGAAGATCTAACTTTTTTTTGTAGATATAGTTTTGTGCTTATATTACTTCACATGATGATCCAAACATTTTCTATTTATCTCATAGAATGGTCTTTCTATTTGTAGCATACAATCTATATTGCTTCTATAAATACTTAGTTTATTGAAATTCCATGTCTTAGGGTCAGCATTAAGAGATGCACACTTTCACAAACTACTAAATGAATGCCTCATTTGTTGTCTCCTTTAATCACTCCTAATTGAAAATAGGTTGTGTTTAGAATATTTTCTAGTGGAAACCACGAATACGAAAGAGACGGCTAAAAAATTAAAATGCATTAATATTTTACCAAACATTTTCTTAGTTGAACATCTTATAGATGGTCAAACAAACATCTTTTCTATTTTCTAATGTTGAGACTTCTAATTCTATTATTTCTTTTATATTAGCAATCTAGAGGTGCCCATATTTTCAGAAGTCTCTATCCCTCTCTTTGTGTTTGTGTATTTGCATGATATGATAATTATGTGTCAACAAATCAAATATTGACATATGAAGAAACATCGATTGAGGTTATTTATAGGGAGACCCATTGATCAACCTACAATTCAATTATGACATCACAGAAATGTAGGACATGCAACAAAAGAGAGGGGCACGAACTCTAGCAAAGATAGTAGGCATTTGTTAGCAACAAAAAATAAATTGTTCCTTGTTAGAAGGGAAATATGTATAATGGAGAGGGATCCTCTGACATGAGGGAGGATCGATAAGAATCACTTAGATTGAGATTCGGATAATTTGTAGGCTTCATAGCCAAACAAGAAATCTAAAACTAAGTGTTCCTCCCTTTCTAGACTCTTATCATTGATAAATTGTCTTTGACATTATGGTGTGATAATATTGGTGCAATATATTTATGTGATAATTTGGTCTTTCGGTGGTGGTTGAGATTGGCTTCCATTCATTTGCTAGAAAATATTTTCAAACACGAGCGTGTATTCTATTCAGCTCTATGATGTATCACTCACCCACTTCTGTGAGAAATTAAAGATCCATACACTGAAAGTCCTTGAACTTGAGGAGGTGTATCAACCAATATTGAGTTTTAGTGCTTATATGGGAATCGATATTCAATTATAAAACCTTTAAGGGAAAATCATATTCCTAATCTTTCGTCAATCTATATCTGTTATCTTTATATATTAATCTCTTTAATCCCTTGTCAATTCATTTTTTCCATTTTCTTGATGTCTTTACCTAGTCTATACCGGCAACTGTTGCCATCAATTGGTTGTGGGGGGAATTAGTGAGCTTGAATGGAGTCCAAATCTGTGAATCAATCACTTAGAATTTTTTTTTCTTTTTTTTTTCATTTGCACAAAAACGAAGGTTATTTATGAAAATAAAAATACAAAGTGATTGGCTTATAGGTGTATAACAAATTTGAACTTGAGTGAGGACAAACCTAATCTAGAATACAAGGGCCCACATCACCATTATTTGTTCCTTCACCAACCACTAAAGTCAAAGAGAAGAATTGGCACTTGGTCTCTTGTGAATTTATATTGTCACCCTTACTAAAACAAAATCTTAAATTTCTTCTTTCTTCTTCTATGATCAGTTCATTCTTCTTTCTCTCTTCATTATTATATATTGTATAGAATAATTCAACTAATGGTATATTTGTCATTTCCTTTAACCAACTCAATGTTCTAATGGAAAAAATGGTGCGACTACGAATTTAAAGAGTTTTCGGGTGTCTATGCTTTTTGGCAATTATCTTGGAGTGTCTTTGAAATTTAAAAAAAAATATATAAAAGATCGCTTAAATTACCAAGTGGCATTAGAGAGCCCCCTCAAAAGCGAATCTGTAAGATATGCATCTTACTACTCCAAATATTATTTAAAAAGAAAAATATCCTGCAATGCCACAGCTCATGCCTAAGCTGATATAAACTAAAGCATTAATTGTGATTTTTATGATTTCGGGTTGGTGAGCTCTTCACTATTAATTGAACTAACGACATCTCTCTTCACCACAGAAACCCAAGTTTCCAAGCTTACCAGAAGGAAAGAATCCAAAGTGCTAAGAAACAGATTTTCATGGATTCAACCAAGCAACAGTTGCAGTACGAAGATGAAGAAGCTTGCTTATATGCAATGCAACTCGCAAGCTCTTCAGTTCTTCCCATGGTCTTGAGATCGATTGTCGAGCTCGGAGTTCTCGAGATCATCGATAAAGCAGGTCCAGGAGCTGAAATGTCACCTTCTGAGATTGCTTCTCAGCTTGGAGCACAAAACCCAGATGCCCCAGTTATGATTGATCGTGCCCTTCGACTCTTAGCCAGTTATTTAGTTGTCACTTGTTCACTGAAGACAAATGAAGATGGCAAGGTTGAAAGGGTTTATGGACCAGCTCCGATCTGCAAGCTTTTCCTTAAAAATGAAGAGAAGGGATCGCTGGAGATGTTGATGCTTATGCATCAAGACAAGGTCACCATGCAGGGCTGGTACAGATGAATTCAACTTCCTGATTTAATTTTTTTTATGTTTCTAGTTTGATTTTATTTTAAATATATCCGTTTTTTTTTTTTTTTCTTCTCAAAAAAGGCGCCCCATACCAGAGGGCGTCTGGGAAGGGCGAGGCAGCCTTACCCCTGCCTGTTTTGCAAAGAGGCTGATTCGAACCCGCGACCTCCAGCGCACAATGGAGAGATTCCACCATTGTGCCAGGCCCGCCCTTCAATCGTATTAGAGTTGGTCTGGGAATTGCTCCCATAAGTGATAAGCTTAGAGAAAGTCGTTTGAGGTGGCACGACCACGTTCAACGGAGACCTTTAAATGCTCCTGTACGGAGAAGTGATATAATCCATATTGAAGGAACTAGAAGAGCTAGGGGTAGAACTAAGATAACCTTAGGAGAAGTGGTGAGAAAGGATATGTATAGCTTAGGCCTTGTATCTAGCATGGCCTCGAACAGAACTGATTGGAGGGCAAGAATCCATGTAGCCGACCCCATTTAGTTGGGACAAGGCTTATTGTTGCTGTTTTCTTCCATTGATTTGGGAGTTAGAGGGAGAATAATGTGCTTTCCTACTCTTTTGAACCACACATAGTGATGGAGCTTGCCTGTAAATAGTGAAAAAAATCGGAGGTAAATTTTTTAGTAGGTCCCATCAGGGGTTCCCACTCCCATTGCGTGATTCAAAATTTCAAAGGAGCACATTGTTCTCTGAAGGAGCTATCCGAACTCTTGATTTGGCTATTGGTGTCATTCACCATGTCATACCATGTTTAGTTGGAGTTTAAAGTAATTTATATTATATATTTTTTCAATTTTATTTAAATTATATCCAACATGAATCAATATATCTTTAATTTTATTATACTATTTTGCTGATATTTAATCAAAGAAAGAGAGATGCTAGTAAATTATACTCTAGATGCAAACTCTCTCCTTTCAATATAAAATTTTAAAACAAGTGATTATGCAGATGATAATATTATTATTTGAGCAATCAAACATACATTCTACGATGTAAATTCTATTACGCTTGCATTCCTCAAAACTTAGTGTATTAAGATTATATTCTATATTTTCAAATATTATATCAACTATATGCCTTCTTATTGTTAAAATAATAAGATTAAGTGATAACTTAACCAGTTATCATAGTTTTCAAAATTCTTATATTGCCCTCTTTTACATTTAAATCCCATTTAATTTAAAAAATAAAATAAAATACAGAAGAGGGAGGCGAGAAGAGAAACCATGATTGAAGTTGGAATACTTTCCAATTTTCCTTTTTATTCCCTCTTCACTTAAAACAAGATAGAACAAAGACAAATATGTTTTTTTTTCTATTTAACACTAACAGATATAATAGAATAATATTCAAGGATAAAAACGCAATAGTATCCTCGTATTATTATTATTAGAAAAGTAATAATCATGCTAATTTCATTGAAGATTAATAAGAATATTAGATAAACATTTTCTGTGTATTAAATAATTTTTTTAAAAAACCTCTTTTTTTGTAGGTTCCACATGAAAGAAGCCATTCTTGGAGGTGGAATCCCATTTAACAAAGCATTTGGAATGACAGCATTTGAATATCAAGGTGTGGATCCAAGATTCAATGTTCTTTTCAACGAGGCAATGAAAGGCCAAACCATCATTACCATGAATAAACTTCTTGAGACATACAAAGGGTTCGAAGGCCTGAACTCAGTAGTAGATGTTGGTGGTGGATTTGCAGTTGCCCTTAGAATGATTACTTCCAAGTATCCATCAATCAAGGGTATTAATTTTGATTTGCCCTATGTTGTTGCAGAAGCACCATCATATCCTGGTAATATTCTTGTTGTTATCAACATTATCTTCTTTATCTAGTTTGTTTTATATAGTCATCACACAATGGCTGAGGATCCCAGGTAAGAGCAGAATGATAGATCTATCGTCTTGTGTTTGAATGGTATGAGCAGGTGTGGAGCATGCTGGAGGGAGCATGTTTGATAGTGTTCCAAAAGGAGATGCCATCTTTATGAAAGTGAGTTCTATAGTTATGAGTCTTCATAAAATTTTAAAAGAAATTGAATAGAAAGAAAATCAAATAGAAACAAATGCCTAGTTCAAGTGGTGAGATGAATTGGAATCTTCTACCGTTGAGATAGAGGGTACCACGACTATGACATCCATCACTACAAATTAAGTATGTGACTCATCTCTGAATAATGAAAAGGTAGACTCCCTCTCAATGTACTTTTTGCACAGTAGTTGCAGATTTTTAATTATGTAGAGGTAGTAAGATCAAAGATGTCTTGAATTCAAACATTTATTCCTCCATATCTCTCCCACCAACAAAAATGACCATCCTGACTGTATGGTAAAAATATAAACTTTAATGTACTTACTGACATATTGATTTGTTGTAATTGTTTTTGCATGAGATTTCCAGTTGATATTGCATGACTGGAGTGATGAACATTGCTTACAAATTCTGAAGAACCGCTATGAAGCATTAGCAGAAGGTGGAAAAGTGATAATAGTTGATGCGGTTCTTTCGAAGCTGCGAGAAACTAACCGTGTAGCTCGAGCTGGATATCAAATTGACAATTTAATGATGATGATAAACCCTGGTGGAAAAGAAAGAACTGAGAATGATTTTAAAGAACTTGCCAAGGCAACTGGGTTTCGTAGTTGTCAACTGGTTTGCCCTGTGATTAACCTTTGGGCTATCGAATACATAAAGTAAGCCATGAATGCAAGTTTTACGTTGATTAAAATAAGCACGGATTTCTTGCTTGGTCAGTACAAGACGTAAGTTTCCTCTGACTGGAATAAGCACTTATTGCTTGGTTGTATTATTTTTGATGATTAGGTGATCCCTTATAGTGTTTGTTTGGCCAATGGTTTCACAGCTGGTGAGATCATACGCCCCGGCATGCAATCTTGTATCTTTTTCATTCTAATGAAAACACACACTCTCTCTCTCTCCATTGTTATGTTAAAGTTATAGGTTGCGTTGTACTAGAAAATGCCTTTCTTTGCCAACACAGAGCTGTTCTAGTGGTGAAACCAACACTTATTAGTGAAGAGGTCGTGGGTTCGACCCTTGCTGAGGCATATTAATATCCCCATCCCCCGGCTTAACAAAGCCCCTTTGTACCCAAAAAAAAAAAGGAGGCTCTCTCTCTCTCTCTCTCTTCTCTCTCTCCCCCCTCCTCCTCTCTACATTTTTATGTTAAAGTTATAGGTTGTGTTGTACTAGAAAATGCACAAGGTCGCCCAAGTAATATAGAAGTATGAGGGGTGTCATTCCCACAAGGATCGAAAAAAGTCAAATTACATACGAACTTAAAAAACACATAATTATCTAGTGAGCAAAACTGAGAATTAGCTACTAATTATACTAACAGAATCACGAATGAAATACTAAGCAAATCAATAAACGAAAATACTTGAGTTTTTATATCACCAAACGTGTCATAAATTATCAGTCTCTCCTCTTCTTATAATCAATTTCCTCTCTATCCTTGCTCACATGATTACTAAATTAGATCATCCCACTTGTTACTCTTGAGGGACTCTAATACACAAAGTCCCTTCTACTTGTTATGCATAGAAGAGTAATTCAATGCATTGCATGAAACATAGAATGCTTAGACACTGTCAACAAACCGTTTAACCTATTATGCATGAGATATAATTTATGATTCATCAACTCTATGTCTAGTATGTATTCTCCATTGTTACATGTATGAAAACATACCACAAAATTCATGAATGTTGGCCAGACATTCAAACATTAAGAACAAAATTGAAGAAAGTGAAAAATAGAGGATTGCATTGCAGGAAAGAGAGAAATCAACAAATTAATTCATGTGGGGATTCATCTACACTCTAGCAATAGAAATTTAGAATATCATAGAAAATGAAGTTAAAAGGAACATCATTCTAGACTAGGACTGAAGAAGAAACTCCAAACATCACGCTATACTAGGATTGAGGAAGAAAATCCATCACTCTAGTCTAGGATTGAGGAAGAAAATCCAGTAGTTCTCTCTTCAAGTTTGCCCAAGGCAGCAACTCCTCCAGGTCTTCTCTCTCCAAAATCTGTCTCTCTTTGTATCCTTTGAAATTCGTACTTGGCTCATGGACTTCCCTTCTCTTTTATAAAGTTATTTCCTAGATTACATGGGATGGAATTCGTTGACTCAATCTAATAAAAATAATCTCCAAATTCCAAATATAACTTAACTAAGGAAATTAATCTTCTAGTGGTTAGGATTTGGACTTTAAATTTATTAATTTGAGTTTGAATATTAGTGAAACCTCTATTTTAGAAAATAAAAATTTATAATTTTTAGTAGAAATCCATGTAGGAAGGTAAAAAGGAGGAACTCTTCTTATGTTATGGTTCATTAGGATTCTCTTGGCCACGTTTCTTCAAATACCCATAATGCCCCTACAAATTTTGGTATGTGAGGTGTCCACTTTTAGATTAAAACTCTTGTTGTTGAAGGAGTCCAATTGCTAAGATGATTCTCTATAAGCATAAATAATCTGAATTAGAATTTTCCAAAAATATATAAGATTACAAAAATTCAGGGGAAGAATGCTAGATATTCATTTATATGCAATATTAGGGTAAACTAATACAAAACAATTGTAACACATAAAAATATAGCCAACTAACTAGTCAAAAGAATATGCATGGAATGAACCTATCAAATTACCCCCAACTTAAACGTTTTCTAGTCCTCGAACAAACATCAAAATCAGACAAACCCTCAATTTAATTCAGTATTCAATCTAAGTCAAGTTCAACCATAATTCAAAAAAGATATAAAATGAATTAATTAAGAGATGAGTATGCTGATTACAAAATCCAAACTTTGACTTGTGTGTGTGTGTGTAAACCTTAACCAATCAAGTGTATGCATGTTATGACCCCAAATTTAACTTACAACTCTCTAATCCAAAGTCAATTCTCATATGTCCAGCTTATCTTCACTCTCTCCACTAATGAAGAGCAACCATTTGTCCATAGTCAGGAGGAGTTGTGAAGGTGGAAGTAATGTAGGAAGGGGCTAGATAGATAAAATACCTACATGAAGAGGATAAAATTGAAGCAACATTTTTTTTTTTCTTTTGCAAAACATATAACAATTTAAAACATATTTTTTCTTTTCATTGTCAAGGTGATAACACCTCTCCCAAGAAGCCGCCCAAGACATATACTACACCCATAACATGGCTCCCAAATACTTATCTATGTGGTGGCCTTTGTCGCTAAGCCCCAATTGTGCAATATTAACTCAATGAGAATCAAAACATACTCAATGGCATTAACTATGGGGACACAAAATTACAAGGAATGTATACTCACCATGCTTTTAACAATCCAAGCTACCTTCAGTCTATTCAAGGGATTGCGTAACTTGGGAGAGTCGCCAATGAGATATCAACAATTACACCATGTACATCTCCATGAAATAAGAGATGAAGTGAAAGATGGAATATGGTAGGGGTATAACAAAATAGAAGCAAATATATTTGCAAATTTTCAATGAAAGAAGAAAGGTCTCTAATCATATCCCTAAGTAAGTGGTACTCTACTGAAATTCGCCTCAAGAGGGAATCAAGGTGGATTCTAATATGTTGACTAGACAGAAAAGATTACATGTCTCATGTGGGTATCCCTAAGTGCACAAGACTCAATAGCACAGTTTTGTGCTCAAAGGATGGCTTACATAGTAGGTTAACGTGATTTACATATTCATATCTTCTTTAGAAAAAGAAGTTCATACAATTTAAAAAATTATAGGAGAATACAACTATTCAAATGTCATCACTTCCTTTTATTTTACTTTACTAACTTGGCAAGTAAGATCCAACCACAAAAAAAATATATCTAAAATTCTGGTTTCGAACAAAGTTTTTTTTTTTTTAATTTATTTTAAAATATATATATATATATATATATATATATATATATATATATATATATATATATATATATATATATATATATATATATATTAATTTTAATTTCATCATAGTGAATTAATCCCACAAGTATAATCCAAAATATCCACCCCCCCCCCCAACTTTACTATCAGCATTGTGCTCAATGCAACAAGAAAACAACATATTTAAGGTGCATACAATGGGGCTAGCAAATAGTAAAATATCAAGTAGGGTGGAGGAGATTCCCCTAAAGTAGAAGGTAAGCATTCTAAGTCTGCTTTCTTTTCTTCATTCCCTAAAAAAATTCTGGACAAAGGAAAAAAAAAATTAGTTAAACAAACAGCAACTTAAAAAAAAGTAGAAATAACAAAAAGAAAACTAAAAAACTTGGGTTGCCTCCTAAAAAACGCTTGCATTATAGTTCAATGCCGAACTACCCCCAACTTTTAAGTAAAAAATATGTGTGACTTCTGGGGGTTGAAGCCACATCCCAAGTAATGCTTAAGGTGCCACCTAGGGTCCTCAATTGAAGGTTTGGGTTTAAACCCTTCATTAATTCAGCTGAATTTAGCTCATACAATATCGTTTGTATCTCTTCTAATTTATACTTATCACATACCATCTCTAAGGGGTCATGTTTTATTAGTGCTTAGGGTAGGGATTTAGTAACATCCGCTCTAATACATTATATTTACGCATTAGTAACAAATCTTGTATCTTTTCCATTCAGACAAAAACATTCTCTCTCTCTCTCTCTCTCTCTCTCTCTCTCTCTCTCTCTCTCTCTCTCTCTCTCACTTTTTTACGTTAAAGGTTTTCTTTTTATAGGAATAAAAAGATATTAATAGTTATCAGAACAAGTACATTGGATATCCATGTTTACTTACTGCAATTAAGAGTCCTATCCTGTCCATATTTATTGGTAGCATCTAAAGCAAAATTAGTAAAGATACTAAGGAGAGCTGGGGATTCAAAACTACAAAATGTAATAGAAGATAATTTGTTCTTGAGACCCACTAGTGTTGGAATAAGATGGAGCAGCCAATATGAAGTTGTTAATTTGCTTTCAGCTTTCGGTTCAGGGGCACCAAATAGCCCAAGGATGTTTGTTCTTCTTTGTGCATTGGTTAACTCCTTCCAAGATTCCCATTAGCAATGCTTCCAAGGTCTTGCCAAAATCCATTGTTCCTGTAAGAATAAACTCAACCTTTCCATCTTCTATCAGCCCCACATTCCAACTTGTACTATTCATGAGTTCGTTATAAACCCCAGCACAAAATAGTAAAGGTGAGTGGTTTGTGGTTAAGTAATGCCCAAATTTACAGAAACATGTTTTTTGTGGTGCAAGAGATGGAACGAGGGCATGGGTTTTCTTAGGTGTTTTATTAAGTTCCTTAATCCATTTATTAATGTTAATTAACAGAAAGTGAGGGTTGGGTTTATCTTTCGTGAATCACCAAGTTCCTTTCCCTCCAAATAAAACTACATGTTATGACAAATAAAGAAAAAACCATTGGGTTGTTCTTCCATCAAGACCAAAGTTAAAGAGAAAAGTATTGCACAAATTCAAGATTGACTCTTGGGAAAAGAGATCTGTTTTGAGTCCTAGCGGTCTCACCGCCCAAATTCTCTTTTCCATTTGCACAAAATGTATACATGCCAAAGAGTCTTTACCTTATCTCTGCACAATCCACAAATATTGTGCACCTCCATCCATTGAGATAAAATAGATCTAACTAGTAACCCTGCATTCACGAGACGCCAAAATAAATGTCTAAAATTTGGATGGAGTGATAGTTTCCAAAAAATTTCCACCAGGGTGTGAAAGTGCTCTAAGTTGTGGGGTATTTGTTTTCTATCAGCGCTTGTTCAACCAACTTGGCCGAGAACTCGCCATTTGCTGAAAGAAGAGGAACCCAAAAATCTTCAGAATTGTTAAGAACTAAGTGATAACAAAAGGAATTTGAGAGGTAAAAGTTGGAAAGATATTCCCTGTTGGTCTGAATGTTAATTACCATCTTGCTACCGTAGTATTTGGGGCCCAAATCTCAGTGTTGGGATATTCTTTGATAACACTTTTTGTATTGGATAACTAGGGATCAAACTAGAAGGAGGTTTCCTTACCATTACCCACTTGCTTTCTTACCATACTTTCCAGACTTGTGAGGATACTGCATAGGCTTCTTCAGGGCCAAGAACCTCATTTTTTCCTCACTTTGGGGTTAAATATACTAAAATTGGGGAAGTATTTTTACGTTAAAGTTACAAGTTGTGTTGTACTCGCAAGTGCACGAGGTTGCCCAAGTAATATAGAAGTACGAGGGATGTCGTTTCTTCCACAAGAATAAAAAAGAGTCAAATTGCGTACCAACTTAAAAAACACATTATTATCTAGTGATCAAAAGTGAGAATTATGTATTGATTATACTAACAAAATTATGAACGAAAATACTAAGCAAATCAATTAACGAAAATACTTGAGTTTCGATTTAACCAAACATGTCATAAATTATCAATCCCTCCCCTTCTTACAATCAATTTACTCTCTACCCTTGTTGATAGAATTACTAAATTAGATCATCCCACCTATTACTCTTGAGGGTCCCTAACACATTAGATCCCTTTTACCTTGTACACATAGAAGATCAATTCAATGCATTGCATGAAACATGAATCCCCAAACAATGTCGAACAAACCGTTTAACCTATTACACATTAGATGTAATTTATCATTCTTCAACTCTATGTCTAATATGTATTCTCCATTGTTACATGTATGAAAAATTGAAGAAAGTGAAGAGTAGAGGATTTTATTGCATGAAAGAGAGAAATCAATAAATTAATTCATGTAAGGATCCATCACACTCTAGTAGTAGAAATTTAGAATATCCTAGGAACATCACTCTAGACTAAGACTGATGAAGAAGCTCCAGCTGTTCTCTCTCCAAGTTCGCCCAAGGCAACAACTCTTCCAGGTCTTCTCTCTCTAGAATTCATCTCCCTCTTTATTCTCTGAAATTCATCTTGGCTGATGCACTTTCCTTCCCTTTTATAAAGTGATTCCCTAGATTACATGGAATAGGATTGGTTGACTCAATCTAATACAAATATTCTCCGAATTCCAGATCTAACTTGAATAAGAAAACTACTGGTCATTGGTTAGGATTTGGACTCTAAATTTAGTAATTTGAGTTTGAATATTAGTGGAACCTCTCTTTTTGGAAATTAAAAGTATAATTTTGAGTAGAAATCCATGTGGGAAGATAAAAAAGGGAAACTCTTTGTACGTTATGGTTCCTTAGGATTCTCTTGGCCAAATTTCTTCAAATACCCATAATGCCCCTACAAAATTGGTTGGTGAGGTGTCCACTTTTAGTTGTTGTTGAAGGAGTCCAATTGCTGAGGTGATTCTCCATAAGCACAAATAATTAATCAGAACTAGGATTTGCTAGGAAATATATAAAATTACCACAATTACAAGAAATTAGGGGAAGAATGTCAAATATTCATTTACATGCAATATGAGGGTAAAATGATCCAAAAAAAATTGTGAACACATTAAAATATAGTCAATTAACTAGTCAAAATAATATACATGCAATGAACCTATCAAGTTACCCCCAACTTAAACATTTGCTAGTCCTCGAGCAAACATAAAAATCAGACAAACCCTCACATTGATTTAATATTCAATCTCAGTCAAGTTCAACCATAATTCAAAAATGATATAAAATGAGCTAATCAAGAGATGAGTATGCATATAAAAAAAAATATGAACTTTGACCCCTATGTGTGTAGACCTTAATTGTGAAATCCCTAGTATTTCTGACCCTTTAACCCATATGGTTTCAGGACCGCGAACTCGGAGCTCAAGTAGACAACTGTGGACCATTCAAGTCAAGCCTGGAAGTTCGGAAACGGATGACCTTGTAGAAGACTCAGACACTCTATTAGAGTTTAAAAGGAGAGAGAAGATCAATAAAAAAGGCTGAAAAGGAAGATTTTGGCACGTCCGAAAACCGATAGAGGAAGGCTCAAATGTCAAGGTAAAATACACCATTGGTTAGGCCTTGAAATGACCTTTTTACCCATCCAAAAATCACCGAAATCGGCGCTAGCATGAGAGAGATAGAGGGCCGGTTGAACGGCTGGTTCGACCGCCCCCGACCTAGTTGCTGGCCAGACTCAGTATTTTGAAGCAAAAACCCTATTTTAAGTTCCCAACTCCCCATAAACATACTTTTTATTGCTAGAGTGGGGCTGAGGGCTTGGGAGAGGAGAAATTCCAAGGAGCTTGGTGGATTCTTTCCGCACGGCATCGCATCGAGGCTTGAATCATTGGGTAACGCGTAGAAAGGTGAACATTCATGAAAAACCCTCTTTTCCAACCTAGTTTTCATGGTATTTATTAACTTTGAATGCTATATGGTGGTTGTTTGTGTTTGTTGTGAGTAAAATATCCCAATCCCGGTTCAGGCTGGTTCAATCCGGTTTTGTGATGATTCGATCGATTCTAACTGATAAAGCAAAGCCAACAATGGTTTCGCCCAGAAAGTCAAATAAAGGTCTGATCATGATCGTCCAGTTCAATATTACGATCCAAGGATCACAGTCAAAAGGAGATCAAGCGGTAAAAATTCTATATAGGCATGGCATATTCATTCAAAAGGTAACACATTGGAACTCAGTGGAACTCTCATTTGATTCTGTCTATCTCCATTAAAGCTCTAAAGAAGCTCTGAAACCCTACCTTAACTATCGTCTGACAAGATCGTTGGAGAGGCGACTCCGATCAAGACTATCGGCTCTGTTTCTAACGAGTTCACTGTCTTACAGGAAGTGGGAGTTCCATTCAGCTCAATCTAAATCGGTTCCGATCAATCTAGATCTGAAGAGTTTGGTGTTTGATTCACGGTTCAGAGACCACGGCGAAATATGCACCAACATTTGGCGCCGTCTGTGGGAAAGCTTCAGGACGGAGGTCATGGCTCAATCGCCTGAGCGAGAGGAGGTAGTACCAGTCGAAATGGCGGAGGCTAGTTAGAGAGAGCCAAGAAGGATGAATCCAAAGAGAAAAACAAGAGAAATAGTGCCAACACTATAGATTCCGACAATGCAAACTCGACAGGAACAGAGAGTAACAAAGGATCACTCACCTCATCATGCTGAAATTTCTGAGAGACAAGAGAAACAGCTCGCAAATACGCTTTTTGTTTCTCAGATTTGAAAGTATGCAGCATCAGATCCTTGAAACACGAAATTATGAGATCATTCATAAAACAAGTAGGAGTTCAGCCAGAAGGAAGAGTTTTGATCTCATCTGCTGGAAAATCTCATACTCTTTCCCGAGTCAAGGCGGTCTCTGACCAAAATCAGAGGATGATAGATCTGAAGTCCATGGATATGAAATTAGTAAGAGATTTCGTATTCTAAACGATCAAATTCAGTGACTAACAAATACGGATAATGGAGAAAATGCGGAAGAGACACTGGATCGAAATCCGTTTTCTAGAGATATTATGTTAGCGCCATTGCCGCATAATTTCAAACTTCTAGTATTTACAATGTACGATGGAAGTTCAGATCCGTTGGAACACCTGGCTCAGTTCAACTCTGTTATGATGTTGGCAGGCAATTCTGATGTATTGAAGTGTCGGTCTTTTCCGCCGTCACTGAAAGGTCCAGCAACAACTTGTTTTTCAGTCTACTACCAGATTCAATTGGAAGTTTCAGAGATCTGACAAAAATTTTCTGTCGAGATTCCAAAGCAGTATGAAAAACAACAAAACAATGGATAACCTGGCAGCAATTCGTCAGAAGTCAAGGGAATCGGTCCGAAGTTATATGAAGAGATTCAATAAAGAATCAATTCAGATAAAAGACCTAAATGAAGCAGTAGCTTATGATGCTATGTTCAGAGGTTTGACTTATGATCATCTATTGGAATTCTTAATTATGAACAAGCCAGCGAACATTATAGAACTAACATCATGATGTAATCATTCTGCTAACATGAAGGATATCCTGCAAGCAAGGAAAGAGGCTGATGGTGATGGGAGCAAAAAGAAAGAAGATGGAGTTCTAAGATCTGATCAAAGGGATCGGAGAAATGGCAGAAATTATCCAAGGAATGGTCCTGATCGTCAAAATAGAAGAGATGTTCCAAGACCATTTCCAGAGAATTATACTCCTTTGAATACAAGAAGATCAGAAATTCTAATGCGAATCCAACATCAGGGGTTTGTGAAATGGCCAGCACCGATGATAGCGAAGGCATAATCCAAATAGATACTGTAGATTTCATAGAGATCATGGTCATGATACGGATGATTGATCATGGTCATGATACGGATGATTGGAGAATTCTAAAAAATGAGATTGAACGGTTGATCAATCAGGGGCGTCTGGATCGGTATGTTCAAAGACGAAATGAAGGACAACAAAGGGATGTTGCTGATCAATGAAGGAGGTGGAATAATCGAGAACCAGGAAGGGAGGACCAGGCGAAAAGATATTTTCAGCCTAATTCTCCAGATGAAAGTGCCAAAGGTTAGGAAAATCAGAGAGTTCAACAAAAACAATCTCCTGTTATGATCATATTGGGGAGCTTAGACTTAAATTCAGTTTCAAAGTCTAAGGCGCATGCCAGGTATGTTAATTCTGTTGAATCTCATGTCATTCCCAAATGAATTAAGAAGATGAAGGAAATAATCTTCATGGAGGAGGAAATGAGTGGAATTCAAGAGACACATGATGATGCGATTGTTGTTATTATCGAAGTGGCAAACAGAGACATTCACAAGGTTTTAATTGATACGGGATCTTCTGTAAACATCATGTCTTACAAAGCCTTTCAACGGTTGAAGCTGGATACTGTAAAGATAAAACCTTGTGGAACAAGGTTATTTGGGTTTTCTAGAGAGTCTACTTCTGTGGAAGGAACTGTGGAGTTGACAATAACACTAGGAACACATCTGCAAACAGTGACTACAGTTACCAAATTACTGTTGATAAAAAATCTATCGGCATACAATATAATTATGGGAAGACCAACTTTAAATTCTATTGGTGTTGTGGTCTCAACAAGGTATTAGAAAATGAAATTCCCACTTGAAGGAGGCATTGGAGAATGCAGGTCTGACCAGAAAACTTCGAGGCAAAGTTATACAACCTTTTTGAAAGATTCCAAATCACAAGGTAAAGTTCTTGCCCTTACTATTGAAATTATGGATACTAGAGATGAGGAGAAAATTCAGAGGGGAGAACCGGTGGAGAAATTAGAAAAATTCTCTTTCGATCTCTAAAATCCAGAAAAGGGGACAATGATTGGGGTTGATCAGACCAATTAGGATAAAGTCTTGTTGAAAGAATTTCTCCGTATGAAAGTGGATGTTTTTGCCTGGTTAGCCCAGGATATGCCAGGGCTGAGCAGGGAGGTTGCGGAGCATTGTCTTTGGATAGATAGTACTGTTAAACTTGTGAAGTAGAGAAGGAGGAATTCCTCATCAGAAAAACATGATGCAATCAAAATTGAAGTTGAAAAGCTTAGGAAATCAAAGTTTATTGAGCAGATTGAGTGTCCCAAGTGGTTAGCAAACGTCGTAATGGTGAAAAAGCATAATGGTAAATGGAGAATGTGAGTGGATTATACTAATTTGAAAAAGGCCTGCCCCAAGGATTGCTATCCTTTGCCACAGATTGATCAGTTAATTGACATCACTTCAAGTCAGCAAATGCTAAGCTTTATGGATGCCTATTCGGGCTATAATTAGATCCTTATGAAGAAGGAGAACCAACCTCACACGACATTTATGACAAATCATGAAAGCTACTGTTATAAAGTTATGCCTTTTGGATTGAAGAATGCCGGGGCAACATATCAAAGAGCAATGAATAAATTGTTCGCTGATCAGATTGGGAGGAATATGAAAGTTTATGTTGATGATCTTTTGGTGAAGAGTCAATTCAAATCTGATCACCTCACTGATCTAAAGGAATGCTTTGATGTACTCAAAAAGAATGGAATGAGACTTAACCCTGAGAAGTGTGCGTTTGAAGTTTCATCTAGGAAATTCTTGGGTTATATGGTCACACAAAGGGGTATTGTGGTAAATCTAGAAAAAATTAAGGCCATCTTGGATATATCACCACCTTGCAATATGAAGGAAATCCAAAGTTTGACAGGGAAGGTTGCGGCTTTGAGCAGATTTATATCTAGATCTCGAGATAATTGTGCCCCCTTTTTCAAAGCATTGAAGAATCTAAATGCACTCAATGAATTCAGATGGCCAGAGGATTGTCAAAATTCATTTGAAGAATTAAAAAGAAGGTTGACTAGTCCACCAGTCTTATCTCAACCAATTCTAGGAGAAGCCTTACAAATGTGCTTATCCTCTTCAAAGGCTGCAGTGAGTGTTGTATTAATTCGAGAAGAAGGTACGATTCACAATCCCATCTATTTTGTAAGTCATACATTATTAGATGCGGAATCTAGATACCCTGAATTTGAGAAGCAAACTTTAGAACCCAAGATACTGATATGGTTGAGGGAGAGTGATTTAGACCCTATCCCGATGAGTAAGGTGCTATGACTTAAAGCATGTCTACCAATAGAGACCATCATACATAGAGTTAGAATCAGATCTGCATTATTTGTTTCATATCATATTGAATTATGTATGATTTACTATCATGTGTTATTATGTTATTATGGAATGAACTACCTTGTTGAGTTCTTTTGAACTCACTCCTTTTTGCAACATTTTTGTTAGACTTATCTACAGGTACTGATGATTATGATGGTCAATACTATGAAGACCAAGCTGATGACTCTTACGGTACCTAAGGTACTGGCTACGGTGACTACGATGGTGAAGACTACCAGTACGAGACTGGAGCTTATCAGGATTAGTCCGACTCTAGTACTTGTGTGCCAACAATGGGACATCGTCTCTTTTAATTATGGATACATTATTTATAGATTCGATGAGACCTTAGTTAAGATTTTGTTTCCTTCTTTTCTTTTCCCTTTTATTTTGGGAACCGATTGTAATCTTTCTTTTACTTTTGATCTACTTTTTCGCTGCTACTGTAGAGTAATTTTCTGCTACACTCTACATTTGATTTATTCTATTGGTATCGTTTTCCACACTCTAATTGTATTTTTTGAATCTTATCTTGATCTCTTAATTTATACAGGTAACTTTGACTTAATATTATTGGGAGGTTGATTTCCTCGATACTGATTTTTTGGGCTGTGGATCACACAGTCGGATATGCTAGATAGGGTACCGGCTGGGTGGATCTCACAATATCTATATATTTCATTTACATTTCGTACTACATACATATGTTAAGTGCTTGGTATATGATATTGTTGACTTCACAATAATTTCGTTGGAACTCATCTTGTGTGGAAAATATATTTTTTTTAGACTTGTATACAGGTTATGATGACAACATCACTTCGGAGTACCTAGTGCCACTGGAGCAGTAGGATGCACCAGCGAGCGAAGAGATGGATACCCTTGGTGATGCGTCTCCATGCTTGGACTGTTCTTACGGTATTCAACTGCTCTGATTGTCGTGTGGCATTCTTTAAGATATCGTGGAGTTTGATTAAGACTACAATACTTTGATTCATGAAATTGAAGGACTACCTTTTTAAAAAATGCATGATAACATTGAGACTTCCGCTATAATAACTATAAATTTGATTTAACTTTGAGATTAATTTTGGATAACTATAATAACTTATAATTGATACCTCTTAAAAGCTTGCCCCTTTGATTATGCTATTGTGTATTATGTAGTTATGGATTGGCCATAAACCTAGATCTTGTAGTTATGAATCACCTCACAGGTATTGGGTAAGTCCAATACCGGCTAGGTGGGGTGTGACATTGGTTGTCTATTTAGCTTGATTGATCCCAAACGCTAATTCTAATTATATATACATGTTCCTAGGAGTAATAGGGACTTGTTAGTGTAGATTTTTATGAAGTTTAAATTTGTTTCGAAGGTTTTGGACAATCATTCAAGTGAGGGAAACGATATGCATATGGTTGGTTTGATCCTTGAGTTTTTCATATGGTTTCATATGCAAGCTTGTGATGTGTTGTAATGCTTATACATTTTATTTAGGACATGCATACATGGGGTGCATCGTCGGAGTATGCTTATTATATTATTTCTTTAATACTGTACTTTTTTATATTAGAAAGCATGTTGGGCTGGAAATTTAGATATGTGTATGCATATTATGATTGTCTAGATTCGTGGCTAGGAACCCAATTGCATGTTGCTACCCTTTTAGCAAGGGCATTAAAGCTAAACGAGCCGTGGTAGTGGTAGGTGGTTGGTGGGTGTCCAAAAGACAATTGAGAGCCACGAGGAGACACAGTCCTACCAGCATATCATTCATGGTAGGGTTGCATATGATATAGGTTGGGCTTGTGGGTGCCCAAACGACAATGGAAAGTTGTGAGGGGACATGGAGTTCCTCCACTAAACTATATGTAGATGACCATAGGGTTATTAGGTGTTTATCCAAAAGACTGTTATGAGCCGTGAGAATCAACATTCCTAGATTGGGATGGATATTGGACCAAAAGGGTCGGTGACTCTGCATTTAGCTAGGTAATTCCCTAACATGCACCACTCTCAAACCAATGGTCATTATATAGAATTGATGGATATATTACCCCTTACCTTAGTTGTGGTGAGATAGTGGTGGCCTACCCTTAGACCTTACGTTGTGATGCCCAAAAGTTGATTGGGAGTCGTGAGGGGTCGGTGACACCCAAAAGACGGTTAGGATTCGGGAGGGGTCATGACACTTGAAAGATGGTGGGGTCGTGATGCTCGAAAGGTGGCTAAGAGCGGTGGGAGGTCGGTGTATGGACCTACCTAGAGGAGACTATTGTTGAACTTAATGTGTGTTGCCTTGGAAGAGACTAGCATGGTTTGCATATTAGACGCATCCTAGGCCATCTTGGCATATTTATTATTCATGTGTGGACTGTTTTGCCTCTTGACTTTTTCGGAACTCACCATCTTGGGCAATATTTTCAGATTTGATTGCAAGTTATGACGGCTTGGATGAACAGGAGTTCTCTACTCTAGTGGGAATATATAAGGCGCCAATGGTTAATGACTACGAGCCACACGATGGTTTATGCATGTGTATGGAGTGCTCATATGGAGCTCAGTAAACATCATTGGATTTCTATTTGTTATTGGGATTTGGAGATAACATATTGGGATGTAGAGTACTTGTTAGGTCCTCACTAATGGATGTAATAAACTTTTATACGCTTTTCTTTCCTTTAATGTGACATTCCTTATTCTTAATTATCAAATACATGACACTTATTCCCCTACTCTCAATAATGATAGTATGTTGATTGTTTTGATTGTGTAATCATAACCAATGATATTGAGACTATGGGTCACATCCACAAGTAGTCGGGTTGGCCCGATACAGTTGGGTGGGGTGTGACACCCTCACCACTTCAACATCACGTATTCCATGCTCAAGCCACGTATGCCCCAAATGACATGTCATCGATGACTTTGACTTCCAATTATGTTTGAAGACCCACTTTTTAAGAATAATTCTTCGAGCAATATGGGCTTGCAGTTAAGCCTGTCCTATTTGGCTAATGGGCCAAGTCAATACTATCTTAAACCGGATAGCTCACCCGGCTTGGAAAAACTTCAATCGGGAGGAAAAGAAGCTCTGGGCCTTATTACTAAAGCCCAGTCAAAAAAAAAAAAAAAAGTTTTGGCTCTGCTTTTATAGCCCAAACCAACCTTAAAAGCCCCACTCAAAGGCCAGAAATGGACCCGTATCTGGGCCAGACCTAGAAAAATGCTTTTGCAATGAATGGGATTGGAATTTCCTCTTATTCTATGCTAGAAGAACCTCCTATAGTTTCTATTCCATCTTCTCAAAACATGGACCTGATCGACCTGAAACTGAGTAATCTTTTGCCTTCTGGAATGGAAAGGTAATCAAATTCTATGGTAGAAATGCAAATTGTGAATTACAATATGATCATACAGAGCTTGCAACCCAGAAGTGAAACGCAGAAACTTCCATAGCAGTGGCGCAGAAAATTGTTATCTTGACAGCAGAACAAACTACCCCGTTTATGCCTGGGTCAACTATTACCATTGAAGAGATCCCTTCTTCTGAACATAACCAAGAAAGTAACAGAAATAAGAGGAAATCTGTGGAAACTATGCAAATCATAATGCAATTCGAGAAATTAAGAATAACTGATACGATACAGGAGTCCAAGCCAAAGTAGTTGCATGAAATGGCACCATGCGAAAGATGAAACATCAAGTACGAGGAGCTCCATTAAACACTTGGGTGGTTCTGGTAGACACTTTAGAGTTAAAGCTTAGCTCCTTTTACTTTTGGGGATTGTAAAATAGGGTGAGGAAGGCTCCTCTTAATCAGCCCGCATGTGATAAAGGAAGCTATTATGCTAGTGTTGGTAATACTTCAAAAATAGTTCAATTCAATTAATTGATGGGGGGAAAGATTCCTTACTTGGATTCGCTTTCCCTTACTTGAAGTATTCGCAGCGGAAGTCTAAATCCACGTTCTTGTTCCACCACCGAAAGCTTTACCGGGGAGATTCCACAATCACTGGGAAAGGGAATAATATCCACAACCCAAATGCCGTGGATTAATGGAATGAAGATCAAAAGCGAGGAAAGGAAAAAATTTCCAAGCCTGCGATTCTAAGAGAGAGGAAGAGAGAGATGGAGCCGCCGTTTCTCAGAGATAAATCTCATGCGAATGAATCACACTCTTACTCACTAATGCGGTGGTTACCAAAATATATAACCCTATTTTGTAACCGCCCTAATAGTGAGTTTCCAATATTGCCCTTGGGCATTTAATTTATTAATCATATTAATAAATTCCAACAGCTCCCACTTGCACAAGGGCAAGTGTTAATCTTTCAATGTGTCCTAGACACACTTGTACATCCCAGATATGCACATTCAATCTCTCTGCTATGTATCCCAGATACATAGACTTTTTTGTGTCCCAGACACACATGTATATCCCAGATATACATATATATTGATCTCTTCACTATGTATCCCAGATACATAGACCACCTGTGTCCCCGGACACTAATATCCACAATCATACTCGGCAAAATGGGTTGTGCGACCGGTGATATACCACGAACGCGTGAGCCCCAAACTAGAAACCTTCCCAGAGGGCCAGAATGGCACATCACTCATAAAAACAAATCAAATAAGCATTAGTATAACACAGTGTCCTAGGTTTATTCAAACTCACCAGACTAAAGGTATCTCAATCCCTCTGAGAGATCACCTTCTTGTCCTTAAAATGTTCACTATCGTAACACATACAGTTGGCGCCAGCAAACACTTTTTAGGGTGCAGTTGAATCAAACCTTTCCTTTCGCCCCAGACCATCACTACTTACACTTAGGATTGACTCCTTTCCCGGTAGTGCCCCTTTAGGTCGAATCTATCATGACCATAGGTAACACCCCAAAGTAGCCACATCAACCCTTCGTTTCATGATGTCGTCGAAAGTCACTAAGAACACTAATGGACCATAAGGTCCAGGACTCACACAATGAGAGGAGCAGGGATCCATCCTCTCATTTCCAATGATCGCTAAGCACACATAGTATGATATATGTGCTATGGTGGAGCATTCTATATACAATAGAACGTATGTCCATCTCAACACCATACAGGTCTTAGTCTAGTCGCAACCTCTTGCGCCTAACCCAAGTTTCTTTATTGTCGCCACCCTAGCGCCACATAAAGTACTACGCACTAGCTCCTATAGGCAACATGAATAGTGGGAACATTCATGTCGATTCTCTTTACAATAGAGAAACTCATCTTGATTCCAAATCAAGGCGACATCATGATTATGAATTGACCTACACAAAGTCATTCACAATCTGTCTCATCTCTGCTCGCCTCCAAGGCGCCAGAGGCAAATGCTCGTGTGAGTGAGCCATTCTCTTGCCTATTGACATATCTTGTTTTATGTTAGCAAAACACAATCACACAGAAAGTGAATAAAAAAAAATGCTGGGATGAACTCATATTACTCATTAATAAGAAAGTCTCAGTACAAAAATAAGTCACAATCTACGCAAGCCCAAGGATTTTACATGAGAAATAAAAACATCCTTGGCTATAGGTTTGGTAAGAGGGTCAGCTACCATCTGACTAGTAGATATGTGCTTAAGTACAACTTTCTTCCTTGATGTAATGTCTCTAACAAAGTGATATCTCAACTGTATATGTTTGGTCTTCCCATGATACTTGGGGTCCTTGACATAGCTAAGAGCTGCCGTACTATCACAATAGACAAGGGCAGCCTCTTTGGATGTCATCACAATCCCAGTATGTCGAAGGAATCTCCTCAACCAAACAGCCTCTTGAACCGCAGCTGAGCATGCCACATACTCTGCTTCCATGGTCGAGAGGGATATACAAGCCTGCTTCTTGCTACACCACGAAATGGCCCTATCATTCAGCAAGAAAACATATCCAGAGGTTGATTTGCGCTCATCAATGTCTCCAGCCCAGTCGGCATCACTATAGCCAACTAACCGCAAATCCGATCCTTGGTAACACAACATGTAGTTACTCATTCCTCCGAGATATCTCAATATCCTCTTGATCGCTTTCCGAGTGCTCTATGCCCGGGTTTGATTGGTACCGACTAACCAAACCCACCGCATAACAAATATCCGGCCTAGTACACATCATAGCGTACATTAGGCTACCCATCAGCCTTGGAATATGGAACTTTTTCCATCTTGGTTTTCTCCTCTAGAGTCTTAGGACCCATATCAAGGCTCAAATGCAAACCCTTCTCCACTGGAGTATCAATTGGTTTGCAGTTGTGCATCTGGTATCTCGTCAAGACATTGTCAATATAGGTCTCTTGAGATAAACCCAGTAATCTCTTTTGCCTATTTCTGACAATCTTGACACCAAGCACATAGCTTGCTTCACCCATGTCCTTCATATCAAATACGGAGGACCATTTCTTAATGGTTTCCAATAGCTCCTTGCTATTGCTAGCCATAAGTATGTCATCTACGTACAGTGTCAGAATGACATAATTATTATCGGATCTCTTGGTGTAAACACGGTGGTCTTCCTCAAGCATGGAAAAACCATTTTCCATCATAGCTTGGTGGAAGCGCACATTCCACTGTCTAGATGCTTGCTTTAAGCCATATATGGACTTCTTAAGCTTGCACACTTTGCGCTCAAGTCCATGTGCTTCAAAGACTTGAGGTTGATCCATATAGATCTCTTCCTCAAGTTCTCCATTGAGAAAAGCAGTTTTTACATCCATCTGATAAAGCTCCAAGTCCAACTGAGCAACAATGGCTAGAATGAGGCGAATTGAGGCAAACCTAACCACAGGGGAAAAAGTTTCCTCATAATCAACGCCCTCTCGTTGGGTGTAGCCCTTAGCCACTAAACGAGCCTTGAATCTATCAATAGATCCATCCGCCTTTCTTTTGATCTTGAGAACCCACTTGTTCCCAATTGCCTTTCGGCCTGGCGGCAAGTCAACCAAGTCCCAGACATGATTAACTTTCATCAACTCCAACTCTTCCTTTATTGCTTTTAACCATTCCTTTGAGCTTGACCCCACAAGAGCTTCCTGCACGCTCTTTGGTTCATGCTTATCGACTGAAATCATCTCACAGTCGATCTCTTCAGGAGTTACAATGTAGGCTTCATCCTCTATGTCGAAACGTCGACGAGGAACTAGCCCGCGCCCACTACGGCGCAAGTGCATGTCAGATTGCTCACCGTCTAAGGTAGCTATCACATCTGCACTCCCACTCCCACTAGGATCTTCTCCCCAGGTTCATTATCCAGAATCTGAATCCCTGGAGTGACAAGACCACTATCTTGTATCTCAAAGAATTCTGATGATTCTTTGTTAACTCCTGAAAGAGATGGAAAATCATTCTCCAAGAATGTTGCATCCCTAGACTCAAGTTCTGTTCTCCTCTCACTCTCATCTAGTCCAATGAAGACATGGCCCTTTGAGGGTTCAGAATATCTCACAAAGATACACTTTCTTCCTCTGGGTCCAAGCTTTCCATATTGGTGAGAAGTAGAGTGAACATATGCTGCACATCCCCATGCGCGCAAGTAACTCAAATCTGGCTTCCTTCCGGTCCACAACTCATATGGTGTGGAAGGAACCGATTTGGTTGGAACTCTGTTGAGGATATAGGCTGCAGTCAGCAAAGCATCTCCCCAATAAGAGATGCGTAGATTTGCCTCGCGCCATCATGGATCTCACCATGTCTAGCAAGGTTCTATTCCTCCTCTCAAGCAACCCCATTTTGTTGTGGAGTCCCCGGAATAGTAAGTTGTCTAGATATCCCCTTTTCATCACATAACCCTTTGAACATATCGGAGAGATAATCTCTACCTCTATCCGTTCTAAGAGTTTTAATCCTTTTATCTAATCGATTCTCAACCAAGCTCATGAATTTCTTAAAACATTCCAGAGCTTCGACTTATGAGAAATTAGATAAATGTGACCATACCTTGTATAGTCATCTATGAATGTGATGAAATAAGACTGTCCTTTTCTAGTATGCACATTCATGGGTCCACACACATCCGAATGGATAAGTTCTAAAGGAAGAGAGGCTCTCAAAGCCTTTTTAAATGGTTTTCTAGTTGCTTTTCCGCTAGACATGACTCACAAAGTTGGCAAATCAGATAGTGAACCTTGGCCTAAGAGACCTTCTCTTGCCAACCCTGTTCATCCTATCTAAGCCAATATGTCCTAGTCTAGCATGCCACAAATTAGAATCAATACACACAAGTATTTTGGCAAACAAAAGCACTACTAGAATTAAATGAATAATCAATTGTATCCAATACAATGAAACCATTATCGGGAAAACCATAACCATAAACTGTATCACCCAGATACAAAACCAAAGAATTGTTTTCAAATACAACTCTAAAACCATGTCTTAAAAGATAAATAACAGAAACAAGATTTCGCCGAATGTCTGGAGCATACAGCACATCATGGAGTAACAAACGTCCGGCCACCTCGCAAAACTAATTTGCATGTGCCTATGCCATGAACCTCCACGCTTGAGCTGTTCCCCATCGTTATTCTTTTGCTTCCTCTTGGAATACGACGGTATTCCACGAAGCTCGAGCGTTCCCCTTGTTATGTGTTCTGTCGCACTTTGAATCAACAATCCACAAAGGATTTAGTTCAGCAAGCATAGTAGAACTTGTTACATAACAAGATAAGGTATAACACACAGTACATACCTCTTGCTCAGTGCAATCACGAGCAATGACCAGGCTTTCGGCACTTGAAGCAAATCAAAGTTGATTTCTTCTTGCCAAGCACTAGTCCCCCTTGAACGCTTGGGGCCACTCTTGTTTTTGTTCCCACCCTGGTTACTTTGCTTGGACCGCTGAGGTTGAGCTTTCTCTCTCTTGCGCTTGAAGCCTGCACCCTTACTAGTGCTAGCTTCAGCAGCAAATACATCAGTTTGAGGGGCATCGGCCAACATCCGATCCTCATCAAGCTCAAGGTGCTTGGCAGCTTGATCGAAAGTCTTGACCTCATCAGCATGAGTCAAGAAGATCTTCATATGCTCCCAAGTCTTTGGCAATGACCTGATGACTGCGGAGACTTGCTCCTCATCAGTCTTCTGGCGCCCACATGCGCTCAACTCACTAATCATGTTAGACATGATGGTTATATGCTGCCTCATGGTGTGACCCTGGCGCATCTTATAACCGTCAAAGGTGAGTCCGAGCTGGTGGCCTCTTGTGGTGGAAGTCCCTCCATACTGGAACTTCACAGCCTCCCACAAAGACTTTGCAGTCCTATGCTTCTCATAACGAAGCATCAGGTCATCCCTCATGGAGCTTAGGATTGTAATCTTGGCTACCCGGTCTTTCCTCTTCCAAGCATTGTATGTATCAAGGTCCCTGCGATGCTGTGCAGTGGTACCTTCCTTAGGTGGGTTCATGGTCTGGTTTATGGTCTCCAGCATATCCTGCTCTTCCAGGATATATTGCACCTTTCGGTGCCAGAGGTCACAATTCCTCTCATTCAGCTTATCTCCTTTAGTGAGGTCAACAACAATGCTCTTGGTAGCAGCCATTTTTTCTAGAGATATTACATACAAGAATGAGTTCAATAAATCTAGCATAAAACACAACTCATGCAACAACAAATCACACTAGCATAGTCAACCTATGGGATAAGCACTTAAACCAAAAGAGATGCTAAAAAACATTCAATCAAATTCTCATTCAAACCCACATAGACTTATACACTAGCTTCATTCTGTGCAAGAAACATGATTGATAGACCCATAAATAAAAAATAGTTTTATTAAAATAAAACATGCAATCATGTTCAAGCTATGAGGTGGTTCACACAGTGAACACTTCTACCTCATTAGCTCCCACTAGGCCCCATTAGGCCCTCAATGCCCAAACACCACACAGTTGTCGGGCCATTGGTGTCCAATAAGTTAAAAACACATTCGAACTCGGACAGACCAATATCCAAAAAAATCCATCTCCCGGACGGACTACACACCGTGCCCGGACGGAATTCCGTCGCTCGCTTTTTATGCCTGAGACGGAAATTCCGTCCGGCATTCTCAGGACCAGGACGGACGACCGTCTGGCCCCAGACGGATGACCGTCTCCCAGACGGAAATTCCGTCTGGTCCACAGTGACCAAAAAACGGC
This sequence comes from Hakea prostrata, assembly GCF_041222555.1. NCBI lineage: Eukaryota > Viridiplantae > Streptophyta > Magnoliopsida > Proteales > Proteaceae > Hakea > Hakea prostrata. The sequence continues at coordinate 68,142 of NW_028291222.1, forward strand.
GATTTTTCAATTTTTCTTGAACGAATTTTTTTTCAAAAAAAACGGAAAACACGTTTTTTCACCCAAAAAATCATCCAAAAAAAATACATGGAAAAATCCAGCATTAATTATTAAACAAAAATAATTATCATCATGGATTATCAATTCATGCAAATCTTCATTAGGGAAATTCACTCGGATCCTCCCACTCGGATCCGAATCAAAATTAAGGGTTTCCAAAAACCCTATCAATTCTCCCATGGGTTTCGTATTAAACCCTTGATCCTCCCATTGGATCCATACAATAAAATTAAACAATGGGGAGGAACAAAAAAGCGTGGGAACCAATGGCTCTGATGCTAATGTTGGTAATACTTCAAAAATAGTTCAATTCAATTAATTGATGGGGGGAAAGATTCCTTACCTGGATTCGCTTTCCCTTACTTGAAGTATTCGCTGCGGAAGTCTAGATCCACGTTCTCGTTCCACCACCAAAAGCTTTACTGGGGAGATTCCATAATCTCTGGGAAAGGGAATAATATCCACAACCCAAATGCCATGGATTAATGGAATGAAGATCAAAAGCGAGGAAAGGAAAAAATTTCCAAGCCTGCGATTCTAAGAGAGAGGAAGAGAGAGATGGAGCCGCCGTTTCTCAGAGATAAATCTCGTGCGAATGAATCACACTCTTACTCACTAATGCGGTCGTTACCAAAATATATAACCCTATTTTGTAACCGCCCTAATAGTGAGTTTCCAATATTGCCCTTGGGCATTTAATTTATTAATCATATTAATAAATTCCAACAGCTGGAATCGTCAGGGTTGTTAGATTAGCCCCTAGCTAAGATATGCAAGTCATCTAAACCTAGTTTAGTTCTACTTCTGGAAACTAAACAAGTAGAATCGGCTATGAACAAAATTACTTCATCTTTGGGCTTTCATGAAATTTCCTCCTCAACCCTATAGGAAAGTCTAGAGGTATGGCCATATTATGAAATGGTAATATTTCATTAAACTCTTCTTTCTGCCTCTGTAAATATTGTAGGTTTACTTATTCATGTACATTCTCGACTTGGAATTTAGACTTACCTTAGCGTATGGGGACCCGAAAGAAGAAGGCAGATTTTTAGGAAGAACTCAGCCAACTGGATAACATTGTTTTAACTCCTTGGTTAGTATTAGGAGATTTCAATGAAATGTTGATTAATGGTAAAAAATTTGAAGGGAAACCAAAACCTCAGGACAATTAGACTTGTTTAGAGATGCAATTTCAACTTGTGGACTATGTGAACTGAAATGTTCAGGGCCAGCTTTTTCATGGTCAAATGAAAGAAAGGTTAGTGCTTTAATTAAAGAGAACATAGCTAAGGTTTCTGCAATACATCAATGCTTAACACTTTTAGTGGTCTAAATGTTCATAAACTAGCAATGGTAGGATCAGATTACACACCCCTAGAAGTAACCCTCCAGAAAACCAAGAAAAAGCCCATGAGATTCTTGTATGAAACTAAATGGAAGGAATATTAAGACCTTCTAGAACAAATTAAAAAGGGTTGGAGTACTGACTATCAGGGTTCTCTTGCTTTCTTGCTCCAACAATAAATATATCAATGCACAAGGAACCTATTGGAGTAAATCAACAGTGTCAGTAACTTCCCAGGAAATATATAAAATTCAAAAATCCTTGGAGGAAGTTCAACAACTCCCCTCATCTCACCGGTAAGCCCAAGCTGAACTAGACATTCAATTCCCTCAAGTTGACAAATCTAATGAGAGAAGAGGAGAAGTATTGGCATCAAAGGTCCATGATTAAATGGCTAAAAGGAGCGAAATACTACTTTCTTTCATTCAGTCACTAACCAAAGAAGACAAAGAAATGCCATACACAAACCAAAATCTCACACTGGTTAATCGCTCAAAACTGATCAAGAAACCAAAATCTCACACTGGTTAATGGCTCAAAACTGATCAAGAACCTTTGGTGAAATCTTGGGATACTTTTTTGAATTATTTACCACATCTCATCCGCAGTTTGAGGAAATCAAAACCCCTATCCATTTACAAGTCTAAGTGTAACAAGGTTTATAATTTAAATGGAAAGGAAAAGGAGAAATTTCTATATCTCCCATGGGTGAAGCTACATTGGGGCAAGAGGACCATCCACACCCCCCCCCCCAAAAAAAAAAACCCAATGTTTTGAATGTTCCCCCGTTCCCTTATAAAAATTTAAAAATTTTTCCTTTGACCCTCTTTCCATGTATGAAATATAGGGGTGTCAATAAAGCCAACTTGACTTGGCCTGATCCTAACACCCCCCCCCCGGGAGCTCGGGTAGAGTCGACCCGAAGGGCGAGTTAGGGTTACAAAATAGATCTGTAACCAAATTTGATACACTGGAATCCGAATCTAAATTTGATTAGCAAAACCGCTATCCAAATCCGAATAATCTGGCAGAAATTTAGAGAAGGCATCAAAATTCAAATTCGGAACTTTATCGAATATTCGATAATAATCCGATCCGATAAACTATCCGATTATTGATCGGTGATTGTCTTCCTTTTTAATTTTTTTAATTACAATTTCCTATTATCGATTACCAGTTTCCGAATTTGACTATCAACCCTTTTTTAGAGAAAAATGCTAAATACCTTACTCTTACAGGATAATTTCGATTTTCGATTAACCGATTACTAATTATCGGTTTCCAAATCCGATTATCATCCATTTTTCAAGAAAAAAATGTTGAATACTTTATTCTATTTTTTATCCGGCTATTATCCAATTCGATAAGCAATTATTCGAATCCAAATCTCGTTGCTTAACGGACAAATATGGATATCTTCTGGTAAGAAAAATTTCGGATACAGACACCCTTGAACGAATACGAAGGTGAATTCGATGGCAGAATTTAGCTATCCATTTATAGGTCTATTACAAAATACTTGACCTTGGTAGGGTCCGGTTGGGCTTGGGTTCCACCCTCGAGCCTACAGTTTTATTCTAGTATAGAGTTAAAAAACTCAATGTCGCTACATTGTTAATTAATTACCACAATTATGTTTCTCATATTACTAGAATTCCTAATTTTAGTGTTGTTTTTGTAATTATAACGCTATTTTTAAATGATTATTTTTTATTATTGTTGTGGTTTAAATACTATAACCTAAAATATCATAAATTACAACAATTAATACATAACTGTAATAATATTTCTAAAGTTAGAGGGAATATGTTTACTATGATTTTTAACTGCAGTTATTTCCGCAACTAAAAATAAATTGTTACTACATATTTAAATATTACAACTATTATATTAACTATATTACCACGATTCCAAAATGTAGTTCTGTTTTAGTAGCTAAAAAAATTAATATTGTTACACTTTTAATTCCATAGTAATAAGTTTCATATATTACTACAATTTTTAGTTGTAGTTTTGTTTCCATAGTTATAATGTTTTTTTTATTACAATGGTTTTGAATATCGTAGTTAAAAAATACTACAATAAATAACTGTAGTTATATTTTTGTAGCTAAAAAAATTGATATTGTTATACTTTTAATTTCATAGTAATAAGTTTCATATATTACTACAATTTTTAGTTGTAGTTTTGTTTCCATAGTTATAATGTTTTTTTATTACTATGGTTTTGAATATCGTAGTTAAAAATATTTTAAAATACTACAATAAATAACTGTAGTTATATATTAGTAGCCAAAAAAGTTGACATTGTTACACTTTTAGTTCCATAGTAATAAGTTCCATATATTACTACACTTTTTAGTTGTAGTTTTGTTTCCGTAGTTACAGTGTCTTTTTATTCCTATAGTTTTGAATATCGTAGTTAAACATATTTTAAATTACTATAATAGATATCTGTAGTTATATTTTTGCAATTAGAGATAATATATTAATGCGGTTTTGAATACTGTAGTAAATAGTTGTTCATATTACTACACTTTTTAGTTACACTTTTGCAAGTACATCTATAAATATATTTGTTAGTGCAAATGCTACATGTTGCTGCAATAACTATTTTATATTACTACATATGGAAAAACTGTAGTTAGAAGAGACTAGTAGCTACGGATAAAAAAACCGTAGCTAATTATCTGTAGCTATAAGGGGTTTTTGTTGTAGTGCTTCAAAAATCCTTGGAGGAAGTTTAACAACTCCCCTCATCTCACCGGTAAGCCCAAGTTGAACTAGACATTCAATTCCCTCAAGTTGACAAATCTAATGAGAGAAGAGGAGAAGTATTGGCATCAAAGGTCCATGATTAAATGGCTAAAAGGAGCGAAATACTACTTTCTTTCATTCAGTCACTAACCAAAGAAGACAAAGAAATGCCATACACAAACCAAAATCTCACACTGGTTAATCGCTCAAAACTGATCAAGAAACCAAAATCTCACACTGATTAATGGCTCAAAACTGATCAAGAACCTTTGGTGATGAAATCTTGGGATACTTTTTTGAATTATTTACCACATCTCATCCTTTTGAATCTGGTGTACAACCTTGTACGTCTAGGGTAGATAATTAGATGTTGTGCAAACCCTTCTCTGATGAAGAAATATAGAGAGCATTATTGAACAGGCTGCCGACAAGTTTTTATCATAAGAATTGGGACATATTAGGGGGTTGACTTGACCTAAGGAATCAAAAAAATTTCAATAGGGGTTTTGTCCTTTAGAGACTCAATAGAACAATAATTACCCTTTATCTTGATACCAAAAAGGAAAAACCCTAGGAGGCGAGCCATCTTTGGCCAATTAGTTTATGCACGGTTGCATGAAAAATCATAGCCAAATGCCTTGCAAACAGATTAAAAACCACTCTACATTCACTAGTGAGCAAATCGAAAGTGCTTTTGTACCAAGAAGGTCCATATCAGACAATATATATCTTGCACATGAATGTCTTCATTTCATGGAGCAATCATCATAAAAAACTAGCCATTTGGCTCTTAAACTTGACTTGTGCAATGCATATGACAGAATGTAATGGTGTTTCATTTTGGACACTCTTAGTGTACTAGGTTTTGATAATAAATGGATCCTCTGGGGGCATGCAATGCATCTCTGTAGTAGAATACCAAATCAAAATCAGTGGCCAACTCACTAGCAAGCTAACCCTTGAAGGGGTCTCCAACAAGAATGCCCCCTTAGACCCTAAATTTCCATTCTATTCCTTGAAGTCCTTCCTAGAAGACTTACATCCTCTACTGGAGTTCCAAGGTTACATGGGATAACAGTGGCTAGTCCTTCCTTGAACCCTTCTTTGTAGATGATTGCATGTTGTTTACTCTAGTAAAAAATGAAAATGCAACTATGATAAATGAAGTTCTGTTGGAGTACAACAAGCTTTAGGTGTCAACACATTAATATTTCAGAGTCTTCCATTCCTTTTAGCAAAGGAGTTCCGATTCATACTAGAAGAAATATTTCTCAAGCACTTAATATAGATGAAATCTCAACTCATGGAGTTTATCTTCGATTACCCTCCCACACAAGTCAAAATCCCAAGTCTTTTTATACCTATATGATAGATTAAATGTGTGAAATTTAGCCCAAACCCTAACCTAGTAACCCATTTGTTTGTAGGTCTGAAGACCTGAAGTGAAGGTAGAAGGCAATTGTGGGTCATCTCAGTAGAAGACATGGTGTTTGACCCAGAACCCATGGAGATTGATGATGGAGTTCCCTATTTGGAAACCTTGTCTAATTTGGGGGAAGAAACTACACCTTGATGACAAAGAGCTTGGTTGATGGACTTAAGCCCTAGTTGGACATGTTTTGGAAGGTTCGTCAATGCTAGGTAAGTTACTTGTTGAGTTGGGAGAAGCCCCATTGAAAATTTTGAGGTTTGGAGCTTGAATTCCCTATTTTTTGGTTTGTTGTCAGCCTGGGTCAATCAGGTTGAGTGACACACAGTGATAGGGGCTTATGTATAAATTGCTGGATTTTAGCTTTTCGATGCTCTATTTATTAAAACTTCATGGTAATCAACCCCACATTGATCTAAAGCCTTCAGAGAACATGGGAAGCCTCTCTCAAGCATTCACATTAGAGTTTTGGAAGATCATCATCAAATCCTTAAAGCTTTTCAGCAATTCTTTTTTTTTAAGGTTGGTATTCGCTACTACCCACACTTCATCTTCTATTTCTTTTGATTTCTTCTATTCTCTATTGATAGGAGGATGATCATATGTCGTTCCCATGACTGATCCTCCAATCCCTGCTGTTCTAGAGTGGATCTCCATACACCATATGACTTTGTGAATCTTCATATGATGATTTCGAAGGGAAATCAAGTGTGATCTTCATGATTGACTATCCCTTTGATGTTTTTGATTTTAAAGCATGCTAGATTAAAACCTAGCTTTCGAGTGATTATTTCTATCTAAGATCTATTGTTCTTCTCTTTCTAGAGTGAATTTTCATTCTCTCTAGATTCTCCCTAGAATTCACGGATTGATTTCGGTAAACCCTAGCTTTTGATTAATTTAGAATTCTACTCTATTGATCATTGTTGATGCCTAATCTATGCTAGATAGTCTTAGACTACTATTCTATAGTTTCCCTTAAAATTTCAGAGTGTTTTGAATCACAAAAGTTGAGTTTCAGATCAAAATTTAGGGTTTCTATCTGTACAGAACACTAGGGTCAATCACCTAGGTCAATCAGACTTGAGCGACCAGATGAGCTGCCCACATTGTCAGTAGCAGCAGGTTTGGTCTGTTTTGATCCGTTTCACTTCCAATCTTTGAGGGTTTGTTCCTAATGCTTAACCTATGCTTGTTTAGGGTTTATTTGCTAACTTTGAACCTGTCCTCATTCTTTTCTACGGAATTCTTCGAAGTTAAATAAGGTAAAGACGTTTGTTCCCTAATAACCTAAATACATTCGGATTGCATGATCGTACTACTGTTCTTATAATTTTCTTATAATTATATTCTTGCTGTAATTATTGTAACTACAGTTGGACTTGCTCATGTAATTCAATTGTTATTCTGATCATGTATGATTGGTTATTTCCCTATGTATTGATTTATCAATTGTGATTATGAATGACTGATTTGGGATGCAATTGCTTAAACATAATTGAGGAATGGGGAACGTCCTTTTGAAATTTCTGTCTTCGGACATCAGTGGAAGTGGTATGGGATACTTTCCTATGGTGCCCCTTGACTCTTTCCCTGGTTATTGGTTGACATACCTAGGGCCTGTCTAGCAGTGTTTGGCTAGGATTACCCTGTTATATTAGACCCAATTCAGAAGGGAATTGAGACTGAGTAACCCATGGCAGCAATGGGGGTTTGTGGGCACTCAAGACCAGTAACCAACCCATGAGAGGACATGAATCATATTGTAAGGGCCATTCGTTGGTAGGGTTGCAGTAGTAGACTTGGGCTCATGGGCGCTTATGCCCGGTAACTAACCCATGAGAGGACATGAGAGCTTCCCGTTTACTATTTGTGGATGACCAACAGGGTTGATGAGTCTGTAGTCTGAGTTGGTTGTAGTCATAGGATACTATGACTCTAGTGGGAAGGATATTAGAAAGGATCGCTAGAGGAGAGGAATGGAAGTATCTAACCCTGACTTGATATAACTAAGTAGAAGACTTGCATTGGGCTAAGTTCAACCCTGACATGCGCCAATACTCAGACCAATGGTGATGTGAGAGAGCGGTGACCTAAACCCCAACCATGGAGTGTCCAAGAGGGATGTAGGACCCAAGTACCACCGGAGAACCCAAGATACCGAGATGGTTGAGGGAGAGTTATTTGAGACCTACCTAGAGGAGTATAGTGCTATGACTTAAAGCATGTCTGCCACTAAAGACTAGCATTCATAGAGTTAGAAGCATACATGCATGTTTGTCTCATATCATAATTTATCTTTATGATGTGCTATCATGTGATATATGTTATTGTGGAATGAACTGCCTTGCTGAGTTCTTTTGAACTCACTTATTTTTGCAACAACTTTGTTAGATCTATCTACAAGTATAGATGACTATGAGGGCCAATACTATGAAGCCCAAGCGGATGACTCATGCGGTACCCAAAGTACTGGCTACCATGACTACGACTGTGAAGACTACCAGTACGAAGCTGGAGCTTATCAAGATTAGTCCAACTCTAGTGCTTGTGTGCTGGCGATGGGACATCGAATATTTTACTTATGGATACATTATTTATAGATTTGAAGAGACATTAGTTTAGATTTAGTTTACTTTTTTTCTTTCAATTTTTGGAATCGGTTGTAATCTTAGTTTAGTTTTTTATCTACTTTTCTGCTACTATTGTAGAGTAATTTTCGCTACACTCTACATTGATTTATTATATTGGTATCAATTGCCGCACTCTAATTATATTGTCAACTCTCTTTGAATCTTATATTGATTATTCAGTTATAATAGTTGAACATTGATTTAGTCTTGTTCTTGATTGTATTATTGTAAATGTGGGAGGTTGATTTCCTCAAACTGATCTTTGGGGCTATGGATCACACACTCGAGTATGCCAAATAGGGTACCGGCTTGGTGGATGTGACAAAATGGAAAGTTGGAAGAGTGGAAAGAAAAACTATTCTCTCATGTGGGGAAGGAAATTATAATTGAAGAAGTGGCAATTGCACTACCCACATACACAGTGTAATTGATAAGACTCGTTAGAAATTTTTTGTGGATAAATAGTTGAAGCTTTGGCATAAGTTGGGTAAAATGGAAAGAGTTGTGTTGCTTACTGAGGGGGGGGGGGAGGGGGAGGGAGGTTTCAAGATCTTAATTCTTTCAACAAGGCCTTATTGGCCAAACAAGGATGGAGACTCCTAACCTAACCAAACTCCATATGGGCCAGAACCATAAGGGAATATCCCAAATATTCACTCTCCATATTCCTCTATCCCTCCCCCCTCCCCCCCCCCCCCCCAAACAGAAAGAAATTAAAAAAAAAAAAATGAGTCCTACTTTAGTGCATGAACTTATTGATTGGGACAATATTGGAATCTACCACTTAAGGACTGTCTCTTCTCTCAAGATGAAAGGACAACAATATTATCTATACCAATTTTATCCTCTGCAATAGAAGACTCCTAGGTGTGGAAGGAAACTAAACATGGGAGGTTTCATGTCAAACCAGCATACTGTGTAGCTAACCTACTAGGTTGATCACCAAACAGCCCAAGCATCCTCATCAACCATCATTAATTGGGGAAGAATCTGGAAAACAATTAGTCTCCCAAAAATTAAAACCTTCTTATGGAGAGCAGCTCATGAGGGGATCCTAATTCATAAATCTCTATTTGAAAGAAACAATAGCTTTCTCCCCAAGTATTTATTATGTATGTCACAACTCACCAGTGGAAAGTGTAACACATGCTCTATTTTATTGTGTTCATGCAAAGAACTGTTGGACGACATCACCTTTGAGGATTGACACCACTGAGTTTTTAGATAATACCTTCCATGATTGGTTAGATTTCCTTGAGAGGTAATTTTGTTCATCAAATCAAGGAGAGCATGTATATACTATGAGTAGTGTGTTATGTTGGGTGGTTTACTATTATGCCCAAATGAATTTCTTTCTAAAGGAAAATGTCTCTCCCTTTCTAACTCTATGATTTGGCTTGACAAGTTTTTGAAATAGAACTTGTTCAACATGTTCTAGCTTCGTAGGATCATTCAGGGTCTCCTAATTCCTTGGCGGAGGACTTTATTCCTCTCCCAACTAGGTTTAGAGTCTATAAGGATGCCACTTGGGAGGCCTCTAAAAAACTTGTGGGCAAAAGTTTATTTTTTATTTGGAGTTTCAATTTTAACATATGGTCCTTTGTTAATTTCTTTTAAACTAACAATAGGTGCCCCTTTTGGGAACTCTCTTTGTGTTTGTGTATTTGTGTGACATGTTAATTAAGTGTCAACGAATTATATAATAACATGTGAAGAATGATTAAAAAAAATAGTAATAATAATAAATAAATAAAACTGAGGTTATTTATTGAGAGGGTGGCATGTTGATTGACCTATAATTCAATTATGATGTCACAACAAACGTAGGACATGCAAAAAAAATAAGGGGCACAAAATATAGGAAAGATATTAAGCATTTGTTAATGACAATAAATAATTGATCCCTGTAGGAAGGGAAATATTTATTACAGAGAGGGATCGCTGTCAAATGGGAGTCTGTGTGTGCTCCGAAGTGTAAAGGCGGGTTGGGTCTTCGTTGTTTGCGAGATGTCAATTTTGCTTGTCTCTGTTGGTTGGCCTGGCAAATAAAACATAATAAGTCTTTCTTTTCAAGATTTTTGAGAGGAAAGTTGATTGATGATAAGGGAAATTTGCGGAATTCTAGGGTTTGCTCTTCAATTCTTTTTTGTCTGAAAAAGTTTTGGCATTTTGCTGCTTCTTATGAGAGATGGACAGTGGGCGATGGGACAAAAATAAATTTTTGGAAGGATCATTGGTTAGGAGACTCTACTGTTGTTAATCATTTGGAGGTTCCTCTCATTTTGGCGGACAAGTTGAATCTTAAAGTGGCGAACTACTTCCTTGATCGACGGTGGTGTTTTATGGAGGTGCAATCTCCTCCTTTAAAAGAAATTTTGGAGTGTGTCAGTCTTATCCATCTTCCTATTGGTTTTCACGAAGATATTTGTTATTGGATTGGAACTGTTCAAGGAGAGTTCTCAATGAAATCAGCTTGGGATATGCACATGAAAAAGAGTGCGGTTGTGGATTGGGAGAAGAAGATTTGGAAATTGAGGTTATTTCCTAGGCAGTAGATTTTTTGTTGGTGGGTTTTCCATTGGAAGATCCCTATTGATGCAATTGTTTTGTCCAAATGAATCTCTTGGTTTCACGATGTGGAATGTGTCTAAAGGCTTATGAAGATATTCCTTATATTTTTCTTCTTTGCTCTTTTGCTCGCAGCTGTTGGGAGGCTTTGTGTTCTTCGTTCGGTTTCAGTTGGAAGCCCTCCTTTTCTCTTCAAGATAGTTATAAGTGGTGGTGTTCTGCAGGGCAAGTCTTTGCCTTTGGGTAATATGTGGTTTCATGGCTGCTTCTTGCTATTATATTATATGTGGTTTGCTCGTAACAAATATCGATATGAGGAGGTGCATTGTCTAAATATTGGGTTTTGCGCCAAATCTTCTTTGATCTCAGTTGTCATGATTATGTTTTGCTTAGCAGAAAGGTCCCTCCAGTGGTGTTTGCTCAATCATGAGCTATGGGTCTGAAAATTTTTATTAAGAACACTACTCCTCAATAAATTTTCTGGGTTTTTCCTTCTATTGGTTGGGTTAAGTTAAATGTCGATGGTTGTTCGTTGGGCAATCCTGGTATGGATAGTGCAGGTGGTTTGTTTAGGGATGAATAATCAACTCTTCTGTTAAATTTCAGCACCTAGTTAGGTATCAAAAATAATTTTGAGGCTAAAATGGAGGCCCTGATGCAGGGTATAGAGTGGGCAATAAAGTTAGACAATCAACGTTTATGGATAGAATGTGATTCAGTGGCAGCTGCTGTTTTAATTCAGCAAAGGAAGGTTCCATGGTTTTTCTTGTAGCGCTGGAGAGGTGTTGATTTTCTTTTTTCTTGCCAGTCATCTTTGAAAAATTTCACATTGTTATAGGGAAAACAATCAAGTGGCTGATTTCTTGGCAAATCGGGTGGCAAGACAAGGTTCATCAACTGTTAATATACCCTGGACAACATTGATAAGGAGTGAACTTGATTTAGAGGCTTCTAATTGTTCTCGTTTCAAATTTTGATTTGTTATCTATGATTATGTGAGTTGGATTCAGTGAGGTTGGGTGTATTTGGGGGCAACTGAAGTTGCAGGTTTGAGGGTTGGTTTTTTGATTGTATGTTTGTAATTTTTCTTTTCGCTTTTTAATAGAAATGATCATTTTAGCGGGAAAAAAATATTACCAGAGAGGGATCTGTAAACATGAGAGAGGATCAATAAGAAACACTGAGGCTGGGATCGGGATAATTTGCAGGTTTCATAGCAGAGAAAATATATAAAATTATGTGATTACTCATCCATTTCTAGACCCCTCATATTTGATTAACTGTTTTGCTTCTATGATTTTACTTAAAGAGCAGAGCTCCTCCTAAAATTGAGTCCATGCATATGCATCCTTGCTGTTTGATTGTCTATTGAAGACCAAACTATTGGAGTGTAAGATTTCAACACCGCTACGTGTTAATATAAGACTACACATGCAATTTCCTATGTATAACATACATATAAAATTAAATGCAGCAAAATTTCCTGCTTTAATGACTAGAAATATAATTAAAAAAGTGTCATTTTATAAATATATAATTTAAAATGCCATCAAACAAGAAAAGACATGATATAGTTTTGTGGAATATATAGTATATATTGCAACAAAACCTGCAGTCTGAAAAGTAGAAGAAGAGAATATGAAGAAAAGTGGTGGAGAAGAAGGAGAAGGAAAATGGGAAAAGGGGGAAAGCTTACATGCATGTGTTGAGGCTCACCCGGAGTACTTTATTTATAATATAGAAAGTTTGAAATATTAACATAAATTATAATATAGCACAATGAAAATTAAGCAAGATCGTGCATCATACATCTATATTATTTCATGTTTCATACCATAATGGTCATGATCATAATTAATAACCTATACATTTTTTTTTTGTAATTACAACATAGTCATTAATTCATAATTTAGTCCAATTCATTATAAACTAAAATTAAAAAGACTATATATATATATATATATATATATATCAAATGTTTTTAGACATTAAATAAAACTATAAAATGTTCATCTCATTTATGTAGGGTGTTACACATATGAACAAATTCACATAAACAAAAAGGTCAATCATTCTGAAGAAATTTTCTTTCTCTAGCATTTTAATATTATAACGTAATAACATTGGTGTGAAGATATTCTTATGGTAATCTGATCTATCAGTGGTTGTTGAGATTGGATTCAATTTATTTGCTAGACAAGTCAAACATGAGTTATATATTCTATTCATTTCTACAATGTATCACCTACTTACTTATTTGGGAAGTTGAAGGTCTATGTAGGGTGTTACACATATGAACAAATTCACATAAACAAAAAGGTCAATCATTCTGAAGAAATTTTCTTTTTCTAGCATTTTAATATTATAACATAATAACATTGGTGTGAAGATATTCTTATGGTAATCTGATCAATGGTTGTTGAGATTGGATTCCATTTATTTGCTAGACAAGTCAAACATGAGTTATATATTCTATTCATTTCTACAATGTATCACCTACTTACTTATGTGGGAAGTTGAAGGTCTATGCACTGAAAGTCTTTAAAACTTAAGGAAGTGTATCAACAGATATTAAGTTATAGTCCTTACATGGGAATTGGTGCTTGATTATCATACTTTTATTAGGGAAAATTGTATACTTAATTCTTCATCAATCTATGTTTTCTATCTTTTTATGACAATTTCTTCAATCCTTGTCAATTCATTTTCAATTTTTGTGGTGTCTTTACGTAGCCTATGTCCATGAAAGACTAGCCATCCACAATCCAAAGCGAATTATTAAGCTTGTGTCCAATCTCAGGATTTTTGTTCGCGGCTGCGCGGGTATCTATCCTCGTAGCCGTCAGAATGTGCCACGTGGCATTGAAAAAATGAACGGTTTAGATTCTTTCACTAAATTTTTATATTTAAAATGTTTTATAAATTACAATTATTCGTCCCTTATACTTTCTAAATTTAAAAAATCAATCCTACTCATCTCGGGTGTGAACAAAATCCTAAACTGGATTTACAAACTCCTCTAACCCCTCCAGTGTTCACCGGAAATCACCGATGAGCAACATAAGAGAGATTTTCGTGTGAAGCCAACCGTTAACTCAGGAGGACACAGGAGAAAAGACGCTCACCTTGCGATATCCCATGAAGCTTAACCGTAAACTCCAACAGATTTGCGATATCCCATGAAGTGAACTCCAACCAACAGATAAGAGTAATCAAATTCTTTCTCTAATTACCCATTCCATTACCTGTCACAATGTAGCAGATATTCAACTTAGTAATGTATCTCTAAAAGCACTCAACCAAGATTGAAGAGGTTCCTTAGGTGGCGTAGTGGTTCTTTTGAGCATTTAAGCAAACATATAGTGTGCATTCATGTACAAGGAGCAAGAGAATTATAAAAGAAGGGGAATCACATCAAGAGCGCGTTTATTCATACTCAGTTTCCTGAGTCGATTAATGGCGTGGAAGACTCTATGAATGGGAAATCCGTCGCCCATCCAGCTCTGGAAGGCAGACATAACGGGTTGTCCTCTGGCAAGCTTCTCAATCTTGTAAGACAAGCAGTTCCTAATCTCCTCCTCCTCCCTAAGTTCTTGGGTTTGGTGTCCCACAGAAGAAACATCTGGATTTTGGGTGTTGAAGCCGAAAGAAGAAGAAGATATAATTGGTGGAATGGTGGGAGAATGAGTCTTCTACATATAAGGGTTCTCCGTTGCTGATTTGTTGCTATTTTTAGGAGTTGATCATTGTAAGAGTAGTTGCTATTTTGTAGGAGGTTGAGTCCCGTTTGAGAGTTGTTTTGTTTTTAATTTTGATAGGACTCTGTTAGTTATTGATCTCTTTAAAAAGGCATTACAGCTGGTCTTTTGTATTCGATTAAGTGAAGAATTATTCTGGAGTTTTTCCTATCACTCTGTTCTTGCTCGTCTTCTTTCATTTTGTTCCAACAGTTATTCCTTCCCTTTACACCACAAACCCACTACATTCATTCTACTAAATTGATCTGCTGCTAAAAAATCTCTCTCATGTTGCAGCTTTGAAAAAAGTCACCAGAGGAGCCCATCGGTGATTTTTCGGTGAAGGCAAGGTGAACACTGGAGGGATTAGAGGAGTTTGTATTTCCGGTTTACGATTTGATTCTCATGGAGATGAACAAGAATTAATTTTGTAAATTTAAAAAGTATAAGGGACGAATAATTGTAATTTATAAAAGCCTTATTATATATAAAAACTTATTAAAAGAATCTAAACCATTCATTTTTTTCAAACCACGTGGCACATTCTGACGGCTGCGCGGATGGATACCCGAGCAGCCGCGAACAAAAATCCCCAATCTCATCCATATGAAGGACTTAATAGTTTTTTGACATCTACAATGAAAGGAGGGCTAATAATAAGAATAAAAATAAAAAGCTCACAAACATAGAAACACGTGCAACAAATCTAAACTTGAGCGAAGACAAACATGTTTTTTAATAGAAGCGGCCACATAACCTTTTGCTTATTCCTTTGCCAACCACTAAGTCAAAGAGAGGGATTGGCTTGTTCTTGTAAAGGGAAATTAAGAAATCTTGTACGCTACCGAGTAGCACTGGAAAGATCCCTCAAAAAGAACCTGTAACATATACATCTAAGTACTCCAAATCTTAAAGAAAAAAAAATTTGTGTTTCAAATTTAATTGATCATAACTATCCGAAGATACTAATATATATATTGGACTATAGGTGAATGCACTAAGTTGCTTCTTGTGGTTATAGTAGGCCTAGCGTCTTGGATTATGATTTTTCCTTGAGAGTTGAAATATACTACTGTTGCACTCGAATTTGACTCAATTAGAGTAAAGTGCGACATGTTTTAGCTAGAAAAGATTGAAGTTTGTTTTATCCTTATATGAGATAGGATCTTACATTAAGATACAAGAGACTGTTAGGAAAAATAATCTCTTATAATTCATTTATTCTAATTAAATGGTAGTATTTAATTTATTAAGTCACCACTTAAACTGAGGAACCCTTTACAATTCTTTAGCCACCCTCCACTGCTTGGCTTAGAGATATTTGCTCTGCAGCTTCAGTCTTTCCATCTAAATAAATGGATTTTCAAGCCAAAAGGAAAAAAGAAAAAAGAAAAGTGATCATTGAAAGAAGATCTGACTTTTTTTGTAGATATAGTTTTGTGCTTATATAACTTCACATGATGATCCAAACATTTTCTATTTATCTCATAGAATGGTCTTTCTATTTGTAGCATACAATCTATATTGCTTCTATAAATACTTAGTTTATTGAAATTCCATGTCTTAGGGTCAGCATTAAGAGATGCACACTTTCACAAACTACTAAATGAATGCCTCATTTGTTGTCTCCTTTAATCACTCTTAATTGAAAATAGGTTGTGTTTAGAATATTTTCTAGTGGAAACCACGAATACGAAAGAGGACGGCTAAAAAATTAAAATGCATTAATATTTTACCAAACATTTTCTTAGTTGAACATCTTATAGATGGTCAAACAAACATCTTTTCTATTTTCTAATGTTGAGAGTTCTAATTCTTTTATTTCTTTTATATTAGCAATCTAGAGGTGCCCATTTTTTCAGAAGTCTCTATCCCTCTCTTTGCGTTTGTGTATTTGCATAGTATGATAATTATGTGTCAACAAATCATATATTGACATGTGAAGAAACATCGATTGAGGTTATTTATAGGGAGACCCGTTGATCAACCTACAATTCGATTATGACATCACAGAAATGTAGGACATGCAACAAAAGAGAGGGGCACGAACTCTAGCAAAGATAGTAGGCATTTGTTAACAACAAAAAATAAATTGTTCCTTGTTAGAAGGGAAATATGTATAATGGAGAGGGATCCTCTAACATTAGGGAGGATCGATAAGAATCACTTAGATTGAGATTCGGATAATTTGTTGGCTTCATAGCCAAACAAGAAATCTAAAACTAAGTGTTCCTCCCTTTCTAGACTCTTATCATTGATAAATTGTCTTTGACATTATGGTGTGATAATATTGGTGCAATATATTTACGTGATACTTTGGTCTTTCGGTGGTGGTTGAGATTGGCTTCCATTCATTTGCTAGAAAATATTTTCAAACACGAGCGTGTATTCTATTCAGCTCTATGATGTATCACTCACCCACTTCTGTGAGAAATTAAAGTTCCATACACTGAAAGTCCTTGAACTTGAGGAGGTGTATCAACCAATATTGAGTTTTAGTGCTTATATAGGAATCGATATTCAATTATCAAACCTTTAAGGGAAAATCATATTCCTAATCTTTCGTCAATCTATATCTGTTATCTTTATATATTAATCTCTTTAATCCCTTGTCAATTCATTTTTCCAATTTCTTGATGTCTTTACCTAGTCTATACCGGCAACTGTTGCCATCAATTGGTTGTGGGGGGAATTAGTGAGCTTGACTGGAGTCCAAATCTGTGAATCAATCACTTAGAATTTTTTTTTTCTTTTTTTTTTTCATTTGCACAAAAACTAAGGTTATTTATGAAAATAAAAATACAAAGTGATTGGCTTATAGGTGTATAACAAATTTGAACTTGAGTGAGGACAAACCTAATCTAGAATACAAGAGCCCACATCACCATTATTTGTTCCTTCACCAACCACTAAAGTCAAAGAGAAGAATTGGCACTTGGTCTCTTGTGAATTTATATTGTCATCCTTACTAAAACAAAATCTTAAATTTCTTCTTTCTTCTTCTATGATCAGTTCATTCTTCTTTCTCTCTTCATTATTTTATATTGTATAGAATAATTCAACTAATGGTATATTTGTCATTTCCTTTAACCAACTCAATGTTCTAATGGAAAAAAGGGTGCGACTACGAATTTGAAGAGTTTTCGGGTGTCTATGCTTTTTGGCAATTATCTTGGAGTGTCTTTGAAATTTAAAAAAAATATATAAAAGATCGCTTAAATTACCAAGTGGCATTAGAGAGCCCCCTCAAAAGCGAATCTGTAAGACATGCATCTTACTACTTCAAATATTATTTAAAAAGAAAAATATCCTGCAATGCCACAGTTCATGCCTAAGCTTTGTTCGGTGGTGACGAATCATGATACAAACTAAAGCATTAATTGTGATTTTTATGATTTCGGGTTGGTGAGCTCTTCACTATTAATTGAACTAACGACATCTCTCTTCACCCCAGAAACCCAAGTTTCCAAGCTTACCAGAAGGAAAGAATCCAAAGTGCTAAGAAACAGATTTCCATGGATTCAACCAAGCAACAGTTGCAGTACGAAGATGAAGAAGCTTGCTTATATGCAATGCAACTCGCAAGCTCTTCAGTTCTTCCCATGGTCTTGAGATCGATTGTCGAGCTCGGAGTTCTCGAGATCATCGATAAAGCAGGTCCAGGAGCTGAAATGTCACCTTCTGAGATTGCTTCTCAGCTTGGAGCACAAAACCCAGATGCCCCAGTTATGATTGATCGTGCCCTTAGACTCTTAGCCAGTTATTTAGTTGTCACTTGTTCACTGAAGACAAATGAAGATGGAAAGGTTGAAAGGGTTTATGGACCAGCTCCAATCTGCAAGCTTTTCCTTAAAAATGAAGAGAAGGGATCACTGGAGATGTTGATGCTTATGCATCAAGACAAGGTCACCATGCAGGGCTGGTACAGATGAATTCAACTTCCTGATTTAAATTTTTTTATGTTTCTAGTTTGATTTTATTTTAAATATATCCGTTTTTTTTTTTTTTTTCTTCTTCTTTTTCTTCCATAAAAAAGGGCGTACCCAGTACCGAAGCTCCCATACGGTGGGGTCTGGGGAAGGGACTTTCTAGGCAGCCTTACCCCACCTTTTTTTGCAAGGAGGCTGATTCGAACCTGTAACCTCCAGCGCACAATGGAGAGACTCCACCATTGCGTCAGGCCCGCCCTTCAATCATATTACAGTTGGTCTGGGAGTTGCTCCCATAAGTGATAAGCTTAGAGAAAGTCGTTTGAGGTGGCACGGCCACGTTCAACGGAGACCTATAAATGCTCCTGTACGGAGAAGTGATATAATCCATATTGAAGGAACTAGAAGAGCTAGGGGTAGACCTAAGATAACCTTAGGAGAAGTGGTGAGAAAGGATATGTATAGCTTTAGCTTAGGCCTTGTATCTAGTATGGCATCGAACAGAACTGATTAGAGGGCAATAATCCATGTAGCCGACCCCATTTAGTTGGGACAAGGCTTATTGTTGTTGTTTTCTTCCATTGATTTGGGAGTTAGAGGGAGAATAATGTGCTTTCCTACTCTTTTGAACCACACATAGTGATGGAGCTTGCCTGTAAATATTGAAAAAAAATCGGAGGTAAATTTTTCAGTAAGTCCCATCAGGGGTTCCCACTCCCATTGCGTGATTCAAAAATTTCAAAGGAGTACATTGTTCTCTGAAGGAGCTATCCGAACTCTTGATTTGGCTATTGGTGTCATTCACCATGTCATACCATGTTTAGTTGGAGTTTAAAGTAATTTATATATATATATATTTTTTTTTTCAATTTTATTTAAATTATATCCAACATGAATCAATATATCTTTAATTTTATTATATTATTTTGCTGATATTTAATCAACGAAAGAGAGATGCTAGTAAATTATACTCTAGATGCAAACTCTCTCCTTTCAATATAAAATTTTAAAACAAGTGATTATGCAGATGATAATATTATTATTTGAGCAATCAAACATACATTCTACGATGTAAATTCTATTATGCTTGCATTCCTCAAAACTTAGTGTATTAAGATTATATTCTATATTTTCAAATATTATATCAACTATATGCCTTCTTATTGTTAAAATAATAAGATTAAGTGATAACTTAACCATTTATCATAGTTTTCAAAATTCTTATATTGCCCTCTTTTACATTTAAATCCCATTTAATTTAAAAAATAAAATAAAATAAAGAAGAGGGAGGCGAGAAGAGAAACCATGATTGAAGTTGGAATACTTTTCAATTTTCCTTTTTATTCCCTCTTCACTTAAAACAAGATAGAACAAAGACAAATATGTTTTTTTTTTCTATTTAACACTAACAGATATAATAGAATAATATTCAAGGATAAAAACGCAATAGTATCCTCGTATTATTATTATTAGAAAAGTAATAATCATGCTAATTTCATTGAAGATTAATAAGAATTTAGATAAACATTTTCTGTGTACTAAATAATTTTTTTAAAAAACCTCTTTTTTTTTTGTAGGTTCCACATGAAAGAAGCCATTCTTGGAGGTGGAATCCCATTTAACAAAGCATTTGGAATGACAGCATTTGAATATCAAGGTGTGGATCCAAGATTCAATGTTCTTTTCAATGAGGCAATGAAAGGCCAAACCATCATTACCATGAATAAACTTCTTGAGACATACAAAGGGTTTGAAGGCCTGAACTCAGTAGTAGATGTTGGTGGTGGATTTGCAGTTGCCCTTAGAATGATTACTTCCAAGTATCCATCAATCAAGGGTATTAATTTTGATTTGCCCTATGTTGTTGCAGAAGCACCATCATATCCTGGTAATATTCTTTTTGTTATCAACATTATCTTCTTTGTCTACTTTGTTTTATATAGTCTATCACACAATGGCTGAGGATCCCAGGTAAGAGCAGAATGATAGATCTATCGTCTTGTGTTTGAATGGTACGAGCAGGTGTGGAGCATGTTGGAGGGAGCATGTTTGATAGTGTTCCAAAAGGAGATGCCATCTTTATGAAAGTGAGTTTTATAGTTATGAGTCTTCATAAAATTTTAAAAGAAATTGAATAGAAAGAAAATCAAATAGAAACAAATGCCTAGTTCAAGTGGTGAGATGAATTGGAATCTTCTACCGTTGAGATAGAGGGTACCATGACTATGACATCCATCACTACAAATTAAGTATGTGACTCATCTCTGAATAATGAAAAGGTAGACTCCCTCTCGATGTACTTTTTGCACAGTAGTTGCAGATTTTTAATTATGTAGAGGTAGTAAGATCAAAGATGTCTTGAATTCAAACATTTATTCCTCCATATCTCTCCCTCCAAAAAAAATGACCTTCCTGACTGTATGGTAAAAATATCAACTTTAATGTACTTACTGACATATTGATTTGTCGTAATTGTTTTTGCATGAGATTTACAGTTGATATTGCATGACTGGAGTGATGAACATTGCTTACAAATTCTGAAGAACTGCTATGAAGCATTAGCGAGAAGGTGGAAAAGTGATAATAGTTGATGCGGTTCTTTGAAAGCTGCAGAAACTAACCGTGTAGCTCGAGCTGGATATCAAATTGACAATTTAATGATGATGATAAACCCTGGTGGAAAAGAAAGAACTGAGAATGATTTTAAAGAACTTGCCAAGGCAACTGGGTTTCGTAGTTGTCAACTGGTTTGCCCTGTGATTAAGCTTTGGGCTATCGAATACATAAAGTAAGCCATGAATGCAAGTTTTACGTTGATTAAAATAAGCACGGATTTCTTGCTTGGTCAGTACAAGACGTAAGTTTCCCTCTGACTGGAAGAAGCACTTATTGCTTGGTTGTATTATTTTTGATGATTAGGTGATCCCTTATAGTGTTTGTTTGGCCAATGGTTTCACAGCTGGTGAGATCATACGCCCCGGCATGGAATCTTGTATCTTTTTCATTCTAATGAAAACACACACACTCTCTCTCTCTCCATTGTTATGTTAAAGTTATAGGTTGCGTTGTACTAGAAAATGCCTTTCTCTGCCAACACAGAGCTGTTCTAGTGGTGAAACCAACACTTATTAGTGAAGAGGTCGTGGGTTCGACCCTTGCTGAGGCATATTAATATCTCCATCCCTCGGCTTAACAAAGCCCCTTTGTACCCTAAAAAAAAAAAAGGCCTCTCTCTCTCTCTCTCTCTCTCGCTCTCTCTCTCTCTCTCTACATTTTTATGTTAAAGTTATAGGTTGTGTTATACTAGAAAATGCACAAGGTCGCCCAAGTAATATAGAAGTATGAGGGGTGTCATTCCCACAAGGATCGAAAAAAGTCAAATTACATACGAACTTAAAAAACACATAATTATCTAGTGAGCAAAACTGAGAATTAGCTACTAATTATACTAACAGAATCACGAATGAAATACTAAGCAAATCAATAAACGAAAATACTTGAGTTTTGATATCACCAAACATGTCATAAATTATTAGTCTCTCCTCTTCTTATAATCAATTTCCTCTCTATCCTTGCTCACATGATTACTAAATTAGATCATCCCACTTGTTACTCTTGAGGGTCCCTAATACACAAAGTCCCTTCTACTTGTTATGCATAGAAGAGTAATTCAATGCATTGCATGAAACATAGAATGCTTAGACACTGTCAACAAACCGTTTAACCTATTATGCATGAGATATAATTTATGATTCATCAACTCTATGTCTGGTATGTATTCTCCATTGTTACATGTATGAAAACATACCACAAAATTCATGAATGTTGGCCAGACATTCAAACATTAAGAACAAAATTGAAGAAAGTGAAAAATAGAGGATTGTATTGCAGGAAAGAGAGAAATCAACAAATTAATTCATGTGGGGATTCATCTACACTCTAGCAATAGAAATTTAGAATATCATAGAAAATGAAGTTAAAAGGAACATGATTCTAGACTACGACTGAAGAAGAAACTCCAAACATCACGCTATACTAGGATTGAGGAAGAAAATCCATCACTCTAGTCTAGGATTGAGGAAGAAAATCATGTAGTTCTCTCTTCAAGTTTGCCCAAGGGCGTACACTCCTCCGGTCTTCTCTCTCCAAAATCATCTCTCTTTGTATCCTTTGAAATTCGTACTTGGCTCATGGACTTCCCTTCCCTTTTATAAAGTTATTTCCTAGATTACATGGGATGGAATTCGTTGACTCAATCTAATAAAAATAATCTCCAAATTCCAAATATAACTTAACTAAGGAAATTAATCTTCTAGTGGTTAGGATTTGGACTTTAAATTTATTAATTTGAGTTTGAATATTAGTGAAACCTCTATTTTAGAAAATAAAAATTTATAATTTTTAGTAGAAATCCATGTAGGAAGGTAAAAAGGAGGAACTCTTCTTATGTTATGGTTCATTAGGATTCTCTTGGCCACGTTTCTTCAAATACCCATAATGCCCCTACAAATTTTGGTATGTGAGGTGTCCACTTTTAGATTAAAACTCTTGTTGTTGAAGGAGTCCAATTGCTAAGATGATTCTCTATAAGTATAAATAATCTGAGTTAGAATTTTCCAAAAATATATAAGATTACAAAAATTCAGGGGAAGAATGCTAGATATTCATTTATATGCAATATTAGGGTAAACTAATACAAAACAATTGTAACACATAAAAATATAGCCAACTAACTAATCAAAAGAATATGCATGGAATGAACCTATCAAATTACCCCCAACTTAAACATTTTCTAGTCCTCGAACAAACATCAAAATCAGACAAACCCTCAACTTAAAAAGCACATTATTATCTAGTGATCAAAAGTGAGAATTATGTATTGATTATACTAACAAAATTATGAACGAAAATACTAAGCAAATCAATTAACGAAAATACTTGAGTTTCAATTTAACCAAACATGTAATAAATTATCAATCCCTCCCCTTCTTACAATCAATTTACTCTCTACCCTTGTTGATAGAATTACTAAATTAGATCATCCCACCTATTACTCCTGAGGGTCCCTAACACATTAGATCCCTTTTACCTTGTACACATAGAAGATCAATTCAATGCATTGCATGAAACATGAATCCCCAAACAATGTCGAACAAACCGTTTAACCTATTACACATTAGATGTAATTTATCATTCTTCAACTCTATGTCTAATATGTATTCTCCATTGTTACATGTATGAAAAATTAGAAAGTGAAGAGTAGAGGATTGTATTGCATGAAAGAGAGAAATCAATAAATTAAGAATATCCTAGGAACATCACTCTAGACTAAGACTGATGAAGAAGCTCTAGCTGTTCTCTCTCCAAGTTCGTCCAAGGCAACAACTCTTCCAGGTCTTCTCTCTCTAGAATTCATCTCCCTCTTTATTCTCTGAAATTCATCTTGGCTGATGCACTTTCCTTCCCTTTTATAAAGTGATTCCCTAGATTACATGGAATAGGATTGGTTGACTCAATCTAATACAAATATTCTCCGAATTCCAGATCTAACTTGAATAAGAAAACTACTAGTCATTGGTTAGGATTTGGACTCTAAATTTAGTAATTTGAGTTTAAATATTAGTGGAACCTCTCTTTTTGGAAATTAAAAGTATAATTTTGAGTAGAAATCCATGTGGGAAGATAAAAAAGGGAAACTCTTTTGTACGTTATGGTTCCTTAGGATTCTCTTGGCCAAATTTCTTCAAATACCCATAATGCCCCTACAAAATTGGTTGGTGAGGTGTCCACTTTTAGTTGTTGTTGAAGGAGTCCAATTGCTGAGGTGATTCTCCACAAGCACAAATAATTAATCAGAATTAGGATTTGCTAGGAAATATATAAAATTACCACAATTACAAAAAGTTAGGGGAAGAATGTCAAATATTCATTTACATGCAATATGAGGGTAAAATGATCCAAAAAAATTGTGAACACATTAAAATATAGTCAATTAACTAGTCAAAATAATATACATGGAATGAACCTATCAAGTTACCCCCAACTTAAACATTTGCTAGTCCTCGAGCAAACATAAAAATCAAACAAACCCTCATATTGATTTAATATTCAATCTCAGTCAAGTTCAACCATAATTCAAAAATGATATAAAATGAGCTAATCAAGAGATGAGTATGCATATAAAAAAATATGAACTTTGACCCCTATGTGTGTAGACCTTAATTGTGAAATCCCTAGTATTTCTGACCCTTTAACCCATATGGTTTCAGGACCGCGAACTCGGAGCTCAAGTAGACAACTGTGGACCATTTAAGTCAAGCCTGGAAGTTCGGAAACGGATGACCTTGTAGAAGACTCAGACACTCGATTAGAGTTTAAAAGGAGAGAGAAGATCAATAAAAAAGGCTGAAAAGGAAGATTTTGGCACGTCCGAAAACCGATAGAGGAAGGCTCAAATGTCAAGGCAAAATACACCATTGGTTAGGCCTTGAAATGACCTTTTTACCCATCCAAAAATCACCGAAATCAGCGCTAGCATGAGAGAGAAAGAGGTCCGGTTGAACGGCTGGTTCGACCGCCCCCTACCTAGTTGCTGGCCAGACTCAGTATTTTGAAGCAAAAACCCTATTTTAAGCTCCCAACTCCCCATAAACATACTTTTTATTGCTAGAGTGGGGCTGAGGGCTTGGGAGAGGAGAAATTCCAAGGAGCTTGGTGGATTCTTTCCGCATGGCATCGTATCGAGGCTTGAATCATTGGGTAACGCGTAGAAAGGTAAAATATCCCAATCCCGGTTCAGGCTGGTTCAATCCGGTTTTGTGATGATTCGATCGGTTCTAACTGATAAAGCAAAGCCAACAATGGTTTCGCCCAGAACGTCAAATAAAGGTCTGATCACGATCGTCCAGTTCAATATTACGATCCAACGATCACAGTCAAAAGGAGATCAGGCGGTAAAAATTCTATATAGGCACGGCATATTCATTCAAAAGGTAACACATTGGAACTCAGTGGAACTCTCATTTGATTCCTGTCTATCTCCATTAAAGCTCTAAAGAAGCTCTGAAACCCTACCTTAACTATCGTCTGACAAGATCGTTGGAGAGGCGACTCTGATCAAGACTATTGGCTCTATTTCTAACGAGTTCACTGTCTTACAGGAAGTGGGAGTTCCATTCAGCTCAATCTAAATCGGTTCAGATCAATCTAGATCTGAAGAGTTTTGTGTTTGATTCACGGTTCAGAGACCATGGCGAAATATGCACCAACATTTGGCGCCGTCTGTGGGAAAGCTTCAGGATAGAGGTCATGGCTCAATCGCCTGAGCGAGAGGAGGTAGTACCAGTCGAAATGGCGGAGGCTAGTCAGAGAGAGCCAAGAAGGATGAATCCAAAGAGAAAAACAAGAGAAATAGTGCCAACACTATAGATTCCGACAATGCAAACTCGACAGAAACAGAGAGTAACAGAGGATCACTCACCTCATCATGCTGAAATTTCTGAGAGACAGGAGAAACAGCTCGCAAATACGCTTTTTGTTTCTCAGCATGAGCCGGATCCGAATCAAATCACTGCACAATTTGAAAGTATGTAGCATCAGGTCCTTGAAACACAAAATGATGAGATCATTCATAAAACAAGTAGGAGTTTGGCCAGAAGGAAGAGTTTTGATCTCATCTGCTGGAAAATCTCATACTTTTTCCCGAGTCGAGGCGGTCTCTGACCAAAATCCTCGGATGCAAGGGTTGAGAGAAAGCCAGAGGAGGTCAGTTCTTACAGAGGGATCAGGAGAGAATGCAGATCCAAGTTACATTTCTTTGGAGCTGGAAGATCAGATATCATCTAAGGATGATCGTATAAGTCAAAGTCAAAGCCAAAGTAGGAAGAGTAAAACTTTGGGGAGTCGAAGAGAGAAGAAAGTGAAAGAAAAATCAGAGGATGATAGATCTGAAGTCCATGGATATGAAATTAGTAAGAGATTTCGTATTCTAAACGATCAAATTCAGTGACTAACAAATACGGATAATGGAGAAAATGCGGAAGAGACGATGGATCGGAATCCGTTTTCTAGAGATATTATGTCAGCGCCATTGCCGCATAATTTCAAACTTCTAGTATTTACAATGTACGATGGAAGTTCAGATCCGTTGGAACTCCTGGCTCAGTTCAACTCTGTTATGATGTTGGCAAGCAAATTCGATGTATTGAAGTGTCGGTCTTTTCTGCCCTCACTGAAAGGTCCAGCAACAACTTGTTTTTCAGTCTACTACCAGATTCAATTGGAAGTTTCAGAGATCTGACAAAAATTTTCTATCGAGATTCCAAAGCAGTATGAAAAACAACAAAACAATGGATAACCTGGCAACAATTCGTCAGAAGTCAAGGGAATCGGTCCGAAGTTATATGAAGAGATTCAATAAAGAATCAATTCAGATAAAAGACCTAAATGAAGCAGTAGCTTATGATGCTATGTTCAGAGGTTTGACTGATGATCATCTATTGGAATTCTTAATTATGAACAAGCTAGCGAACATTGCAGAACTAACATCATGATGTAATCATTCTGCTAACATGAAGGATATCCTGCAAGCCAGGAAAGAGGGTGATGGTGATGGGAGCAAAAAGAAAGAAGATGGAGTTCTAAGATCTGATCAAAGGGATTGGAGAAATGGAAGAAATTATCCAAGGAATGGTCCTGATCGTCGAAATAGAAGAGATGTTCCAAGACCATTTCCAGAGAATTATACTCCTTTGAATGCAAGAAGATCAAAAATTCTAATGCGAATCCAACATCAGGGGTTTGTGAAATGGCCAGCACCAATGATAGCGAAGGCAGAATCCAAATAGATACTGTAGATTTCATAGAGATCATGGTCATGATACGGATAATTGGAGAATTCTAAAAATGAGATTGAACGGTTGATCAATAAGGGGAGTCTGGATCGGTATGTTCAATGACGAAATGGAGGACAACAAAGGGATGTTGCTGATCAATGAAGGAGGTGGAATAATCGAGGACTAGGAAGGGAGGACCAGGCGAAAAGATATTTTCAGCCTAATTCTCCAGATGAAAGTGCCAAAGGTTAGGAAAATCAGAGAGTTCAACAAAAACAATCTCCTGTTATGATCATATTGGGGAGCTTAGACTTAAATTCAGTTTCAAAGTCTAAGGCGCATGCCAGGTATGTTAATTCTGTTGAATCTCATGTCATTCCCAAATGAATTAAGAAGATGAAGGAAATAATCTTCACGGAGGAGGAAATGAGTGGAATTCAAGAGACACATGATGATGCGATTGTTGTTATTATCGAAGTGGCAAACAGAGACATTCACAAGGTTTTAATTGATACGGGATCTTCTGTAAACATCATGTCTTACAAAGCCTTTCAACAGTTGAAGCTGGATACTGTAAAGATAAAACCTTGTGGAACAAGGTTATTTGGGTTTTCTAGAGAGTCTACTTCTGTGGAAGGAACTGTGGAGTTGACAATAACACTAGGAACACATCCGCAAACGGTGACTACAGTTACCAAATTACTGCTGATAAAAAATCTATCGACATACAATATAATTATGGGAAGACTAACTTTAAATTCTATTGGTGCTGTGGTCTCAACAAGGCATTAGAAAATAAAATTCCCACCTGAAGGAGGCATTGGAGAATGTAGGTCTGACCAGAAAACTTCAAGGCAAAGTTATACAACCTTTTTGAAAGATTCCAAATCACAAGGTAAAGTTCTTGCCCTTACTATTGAAATTATGGATAGTAGAGATGAGGAGAAAATTCAGAGGGGAGAACAGTGGAGAAATTAGAAAATTTCTCTTTCGATCTCTAAAATACAGAAAAGGGGACAATGATTGGGACTGATCAGACCAATTAGGATAAAGTCTTGTTGAAAGAATTTCTCCGTTTGAAAGTGGATGTTTTTGCCTGGTTAGCCCAGGATATGCCAGGGCTGAGCAGGGAGGTTGCAGAGCATTGTCTCTGGATAGACAGTACTGTTAAACTTGTGAAGTAGAGAAGGAGGAATTTCTCATCAGAAAAACATGATGCAATCAAAATTGAAGTTGAAAAGCTTAGGAAATCAAAGTTTATTAAGCAGATTGAGTGTCCCAAGTGGTTAGCAAACGTCGTAATGGTGAAAAAGCATAATGGTAAATGGAGAATGTGAGTGGATTATACTAATTTGAAAAAGGCCTGCCCCAAGGATTGCTATCCTTTGCCATAGATTGATCAGTTAATTGACATCACTTCAGGTCAGCAAATGCTAAGCTTTATGGATGCCTATTCGGGCTATAATTAGATCCTTATGAAGAAGGAGAACCAACCTCACACAACATTTATGACAAATCATGAAAGCTACTGTTATAAAGTTATGCCTTTTGGATTTAATAATGCCGGGGCAACATATCAAAGAGCAATGAATAAATTGTTCGCTGATCAGATTGGGAGGAATATGAAAGTTTATGTTGATGATCTTTTGGTGAAGAGTCAATTCAAATTTGATCACCTCACTGATCTAAAGGAATGCTTTGATGTACTCAGAAATAATGGAATGAGACTTAACCCTGAGAAGTGTGCGTTTGAAGTTTCATCTACAAAATTCTTGGGTTATATGGTCACACAAAGGGGTATGGAGGTAAATCTAGAAAAAATTAAGGCCATCTTGGATATGTCACCACCTAGCAATATGAAGGAAATCCAAAGTTTGACAGGGAAGGTTGCGGCTTTGAGCAGATTTATATCTAGATCTGGAGATAAGTGTGCCCCCTTTTTCAAAGCGTTGAAGAATCTAAATGCACTCAATGAATTCAGATGGCCAGAGGACTGTCAAAATTCATTTGAAGAATTAAAAAGAAGGTTGACTTGTCCACCAGTCTTATCTCAACCAATTCCAGGAGAAGCCTTACAAATGTACTTATCCTCTTCAAAGGCTGCAGTGAGTGCTATATTAATTCGGGAAGAAGGTACGATTCACAATCCCATCTATTTTGTAAGTCATACATTATTAGATGCGGAATCTAGATACCCTGAATTTGAGAAGCAAACTTTAGAACCCAAGATACTGATATGGTTGAGGGAGAGTGATTTAGACCCTATCCAGATGAGTAAGGTGCTATGACTTAAAGCATGTCTGCCAATAGAGACCATCATACATAGAGTTAGAATCAGATCTACATTATTTGTTTCATATCATATTGAATTCTGTATGATTTACTATCATGTGTTATTATGTTATTATGGAATGAACTGCCTTGCTGAGTTCTTTTGAACTCACTCCTTTTTGCAACATCTTTGTTAGACTTATCTACAAGAACTGATGATTATGATGGTCAATACTATGAAGACCAAGCTGATGACTCTTACGGTACCTAAGGTACTGGCTACGGTGACTACGATGGTGAAGACTACCAGTACGAAACTAGAGCTTATCAGGATTAGTCCGACTCTAGTACTTGTGTGCCAACAATGGGACATCGTCTCTTTTAATTATGGATACGTTATTTATAGATTCGATGAGACCTTAGTTAAGATTTTGTTTCCTTCTTTTCTTTTCCCTTTTATTTTGGGAACTGATTGTAATCTTTCTTTTACTTTTGATCTACTTTTTCGCTGCTACTGTAGAGTAATTTTCTACTACACTCTACATTTGATTTATTCTATTGGTATCGTTTTCCATCCTCTAATTGTATTTTTTGAATCTTATCTTGATCTCTTAATTTATACAGGTAACTTTGACTTAATATTATTGGGAGGTTGATTTCCTCGATACTGATTTTTTGGGCTGTGGATCACACAATCGGATATGCTAGATAGGGTACCGGCTGGGTGGATGTCACAATATCTATATATTTCATTTACATTTCGTACTACATACATATGTTAAGTGCTTGGTATATGATATTGTTGACTTCACACTAATTTCGTTGGAACTCATCTTGTGTGGAAAATATATATTTTTTAGACTTGTATACAGGTTATGATGACAACATCACTTTGGAGTACCTAGTGCCACTGGAGCAGTAGGATGCACCAGTGAGCGAAGAGATGGATACCCTTGGTGATGCGTGTCCATGCTTGGACTGTTCTTACGGTATTCAACTGCTCTGATTGTCGTGTGGCATTCTTTAAGATATTGTGGAGTTTGATTAAGACTACAATACTTTGATTCGTGAAATTGAAGGACTACCTTTTTAAAAAATGCATGATAACATTGAGACTTCCGCTATAATAACTATAAATTTGATTTAACTTTGAGATTAATTTTGGATAACTATAATAACTTATAATTGATACCTCTTAAAAGCTTGCTCCTTTGATTATGCTATTTTGTATTATGTAGTTATGGATTGGCCATAAACCTAGATCTTGTAGTTATAAATCACCTCATAGGTTTTTGGGTAAGTCCAATACCGGCTAGGTGGGGTGTGACATTGGTTGTCTATTTAGCTTGATTGATCCCAAACGCTAATTCTAATTATATATACATGTTCCTAGGAGTAATAGGGACTTGTTAGTGTAGATTTTTATGAAGTTTAAATTTGTTTCGAAGGTTTTGGACAATCATTCAAGTGAGGGAAACGATATGCATATGGTTGGTTTGATCCTTGAGTTTTTCATATGGTTTCATATGCAAGCTTGTGATGTGTTGTAATGCTTATACATTTTATTTAGGACATGCATACATGGGGTGCAACGTCGGAGTATGCTTATTATATTATTTCTTTAATACTATACTTTTTTATATTAGAAAGCATGTTGGGCTGGAAATTTAGATATGTGTATGCATATTATGATTGTCTAGATTCGTGGCTAGGAACCCAATTGCATGTTGCTACCCTTTTAGCAAGGGCATTAAAGCTAAACGAGCCGTGGTAGTGGTAGGTGGTTGGTGGGTGTGCAAAAGACAATTGAGAGCCACGAGGAGACACAGTCCTACCGGCATATCATTCATGGTAGGGTTGCATATGATATAGGTTGGGCTTGTGGGTGCCCAAACGACAATGGAAAGTTGTGAGGGGACATAGAGTTCCTCCACTAAACTATATGTAGATGACCATAGGGTTATAAGGTGTTTATCCAAAAGACTGTTAGGAGCCATGAGAATCAACATTCCTAGATTGGGATGGATATTGGACCAAAAGGGTCGGTGACTCTGCATTTAGCTAGGTAATTCCCTAACATGCACCACTCTCAAACCAATGGTCATTATATAGAATTGATGGATCTATTACCCCTTACCTTAGTTGTGGTGAGATAGTGGTGACCTACCCTTAGACCTTACGTTGTGATGCCCAAAAGTTGATTGGGAGTCGTGAGTGGGTCGGTGACGCCCAAAAAACGGTTAGGATTCGGGAGGGGTCATGACACATGAAAGATGGTGGGGTCGTGATGCTCGAAAGGTGGCTAAGAGCTGTGGGAGGTCGGTGTATGGACCTACCTAGAGGGGACTATTGTTGAACTTAATATGTGTTGCCTTGGAAGAGACTAGCATGGTTTGCATATTAGACGCATCCTAGGCCATCTTGGCATGTTTATTATTCATGTGTGGACTGTTTTGCCTCTTGACTTTTTCGGAACTCACCATCTTGGGCAATATTTTCAGATTTGATTGCAAGTTATGATGGCTTGGATGAACAGGAGTTCTCTACTCTAGTGGGAATATATAAGGCGCCAATGGTTAATGACTACGAGCCACATGATGGTTTATGCATGTGTATGGAGTGCTCATATGGAGCTCAGTAAACATCATTGGATTTCTATTTGTTAATTGGATTTGGAGATAACATATTGGGATGTAGAGTACTTGTTAGGTCCTCACTAATGGATGTAATAAACTTTTATACGCTTTTCTTTCCTTTAATGTGACATTCCTTATTCTTAATTATCAAATACATGACACTTATTCCCCTGCTCTCAATAATGATAGTATGTTGACTGTTTTGATTGTGTAATCATAACCAATGATATTGAGACTATGGGTCACATTCACAAGTAGTCGGGTTGGCCCGATACACTTGGGTGGGATGTGCCACCCTCACCACTTCAACATCACGTATTCCATGCTCAAGCCACGTATGCCCCAAATGGCATGTCATCGATGACTTTGACTTCCAATTATGTTTGACCTACTTTTTAAGAATAATTCTTCGAGCAATATGGGCTTGCAGTTAAGCCTGTCCTATTTGGCTACTGGGCCAAGTCAATACTATCTTAAACCGGATAGCTCACCCGGCTCGGAAAAACTTCAATCGGGAGGAAAAGAAGCTCTGGGCCTTATTACTAAAGCCCAGTCAAAATAAAAATAAAAAAAATTTGGCTCTACTTTTATAGCCCAAACCAACCTTAAAAGCCCCACTCAAAGGCCAGAAATGGACCCGTATCTGGGCCAGACCTAGAAAAATGCTTTTGCAATGAATGGGATTGGAATTTCCTCTTATTCTATGCTAGAAGAACCTCCTATAGTTTCTATTCCATCTTCTCAGAACATGGACCTGATCGACCTGAAACTGAGTAATCTTTTGCCTTCTGGAATGGAAACGGAATCAAATTCTATGGTAGAAATGCAAATTGTGAATTACAATATGATCATACAGAGCTTGCAACCCAGAACTGAAACGCAGAAACTTCCATAGCAGTGGCGCAGAAAATTGTTATCTTGACAGCAGAACAAACTAGCCCGTTTATGCCTGGGTCAACTATTACCATTGAAGAGATCCCTTCTTCTGAACATAACCAAGAAAGTAACAGAAATAAGAGGAAATCTGTGGAAACTATGCAAATCATAATGCAATTCGAGAAATTAAGAATAACTGATACGATACAGGAGTCCAAGCCTAAGTAGTTGCATGAAATGGCACCATGCGAAAGATGAAACATCAAGTACGAGGAGCTCCATTAAACACTTGGGTGGTTCTGGTAGACACTTTAGAGTTAAAGCTTAGCTCCTTTTACTTTTGGGGATTGTAAAATAGGGTGAGGAAGGCTCCTCTTAATCAGCCCGCATGTGATAAAGGAAGCTATTATGCTGGAATCGTCAGGGGTGTTAGATTAGCCCCTAGCTAAACAATATTTACATAAGATATGCAAGTCATCTAAACCTAGTTTAGTTCTACTTCTGGAAACTAAATAAGTAGAATCGGCTATGAACAAAATTACTTCATCTTTGGGCTTTCATGAAATTTCCTCCTCAACCCTATAGAAAAGTCTAGAGGTACGGCCATATTATGAAATGGTAATATTTCATTAAACTCTTCTTTCTGCCTCTGTAAATATTGTAGGTTTACTTATTCATGTACATTCTCGACTTGGAATTTAGACTTACCTTAGCGTATGGGGACCCCAAAGAAGAAGGCAGATTTTTAGGAAGAACTCAGCCAACTGGGTAACATTGTTTTAACTCCTTGGTTAGTATCAGGAGATTTCAATGAAATATTGATTAATGGTAAAAAATTTGAAGGGAAACCAAAACCTCAGGACAATTAGACTTGTTTAGAGATGCAATTTCAACTTGTGGACTATGTGAACTGAAATGTTCAGGGCCAGCTTTTTCATGGTCAAATTAAAGAAAGGGTAGTGCTTTAATTAAAGAGAACATAGCTAAGGTTTCTGCAATACATCAATGCTTAAATATTTTAGTGGTCTAAATGTTCATAAACTAGCAATGGTAGGATCAGATTACACACCCCTAGAAGTAACCCTTTAGAAAACCAAGAAAAAGCCCATGAGATTCTTGTATGAAACTAAATGGAAGGAATATTAAGACCTTCTAGAACAAATTAAAAAGGGTTGGAGTACTGACTATCAGGGTTCTCTTGCTTTCTTGCTCCAACAATAAATATATCAATGCACAAGAACCTATTGGAGTAAATCAACAGTGTCAGTAACTTCCCAGGAAATATATAAACTTCAAAAACCCTTGGAGGAAGTTCAACAACTCCCCTCATCTCACCAGTAAGCCCAAGCTGAACTAGACATTTCCCTCAAGTTGACAAATCTAATGAGAGAAGAGGAGAAGTATTGGCATCAAAGGTCCATGATTAAATGGCTAAAAGGCGCGAAATACTACCTTCTTTCATTCAGTCACTAACCAAAGAAGACAAAGAAATGCCATACACAAACCAAAATCTCACACTGGTTAATCGCTCAAAACTGATCAAGAAACCAAAATCTCACACTGGTTAATGGCTCAAAACTGATCAAGAACCTTTGGTGAAATCTTGGGATACTTTTTTGAATTATTTACCACATCTCATCCTTTTGAATCTGGTGTACAACCTTGTACGTCTAGGGTAGATAATGAGATGTTGTGCAAACCCTTCTCTGATGAAGAAATATAGAGAGCATTATTGAACAGGCTGCCGACAAGTTTTTATCATAAGAATTGGGACATATTAGGGGGTTGACTTGACCTAAGGAATCAAAAAAAATTTCAATAGGGGTTTTGTCCTTTAGAGTCTCGGTAGAACAATAATTACCCTTTATCTTGATACCAAAAAGGAAAAACCCTAGGAGGCGAGCCATCTCTGGCCAATTAGTTTATGCACGGTTGCATGAAAAATCATAGCCAAATGCCTTGCAAACAGATTAAAACCACTCTACATTCACTAGTGAGCAAAGCGAAAGTGCTTTTGTACCAAGAAGGTCCATATCAGACAATATATATCTTGCACATGAATGTCTTCATTTCATGGAGCAATCATCATAAAAAACTAGCCATTTGGCTCTCAAACTTGACTTGTGCAATGCATATGATAGAATGTAATGGTGTTTCATTACGGACACTCTTAGTGTACTAGGTTTTGATAATAAATGGATCCTATGGGGGCATGCAATGCATCTCCTGTAGTAGAATACCAAATCAAAATCGGTGGCCAACTCACTAGCAAGCTAACCCTTGAAGGGGTCTCCAACAAGAATGCCCCCTTAGACCCTAAATTTCCATTCTATTCCTTGAAGTCCTTCCTAGAAGACTTACATCCTCTACTGGAGTTCCAAGGTTACATGGGATAACAGTGGCTAGATCTGCTCCAAAAATCAATAATATGTTCTTTGTAGATGATTGCATGTTGTTTACTCCAGTAAAGAATGAAAATGCAACTATGATAAATGAAGTTCTGTTGGAGTACAACCAAGCTTTAGATGTCAACACATTAATATTTCAGAGTCTTCCATTCCTTTTAGCAAAGGAGTTCCGATTCATACTAGAAGAAATATTTCTCAAGCACTTAATATAGATGAAATCTCAACTCATGGAGTTTATCTTCGATTACCCTGCCACACATGTAAGTCAAAATCCCAAGTCTTTTTATACCTATATGATAGATTAAATGTGTGAAATTTAGCCCAAACCCTAACCTAGTAACCCATTTGTTTGTAGGTCTGAAGACCTGAAGTGAAGGTAGAAGGCAATTGTGGGCCATCTCAGTAGAAGACATGGTGTTTGACCCAGAACCCATTGAGATTGATGATGGAGTTCCCTATTTGGAAACCTTGTCTAATTTGGGGGAAGAAACTACACCTTGAAGATAAAGAGCTTGGTTGATGGACTTAAGCCCTGGTTGGACATGTTTTGGAAGGTCCCTCAATGCTAGGTAAGTCACTTGTTGAGTTGGGAGAAGCCCCATTGAAAATTTTGAGGTTTGGAGCTTGAATTCCTTATTTTTGGGTTTGTTGTCAGCCTGGGTCGATCAGGTTGAGTGACACACAGTGATAGGGGCTTATGTATAAATTGCTGGATTTTTGCTTTTCGATGCTCTATTTATTAAAACTTCGTGGTAATCAACCCCACATTGATCTAAAGCCTTCAGAGAACATGGGAAGCCTCTCTCAAGCATTCACCTTGGAGTTTTGGAAGATCCTCATCAAATCCTTAAAGCTTTTTGGCAATTCTTTTTCTTTAAGGTTGGTATTCGCTACTACCCACACTTCATCTTCTATTTCTTTTGATTTCTTATATTCTCTATTGATAGGAGGATGATCATATGTCGTTCCCATGATTGATCCTCCAATCCCTGCTGTTCTAGAGTGGATCTCCATACACCATATGACTTTGTGAATCTTCATATGATGATTTCGAAGGGAAATCAAGTGTGATCTTCATGATTGACTATCCCTTCGATGTTTTTTATTTTAAAGCATGCTAGATTAAAACCTAGGTTTTGAGTGATTATTTCTATCTAAGATCTACTGTTCTTTTCTTTCTAGAGTGAATTTTCATTCTCTCTAGCTTCTCCCTAGAATTCACGGATTGATTTCGGTAAACCCTAGCTTTTGATTAATTTAGAATTCTACTCTATTGATCATTGTTGATGCCTAATCTATGCTAGATAGTCTTAGACTACTATTCTATAGTTTCCCTTAAAATTTCAGAGTGTTTTGAATCACAAAAGTTGAGTTTCAAATCAAAATTTAGGGTTTCTATCCGTATAGAACACTAGGGTCAATCACCTATGTCGATCAAACTTGAGCGACCAGATGAGCTACCCACATTGTCAGTAGCAGCAGGTTTGGTCTGTTTTGATCCGTTTCACTTCCAGTCTTTGAGGGTTTGTTCCTAATGCTTAACCTATGCTTGTTTAGGGTTTATTTGCTAACTTTAAACCTGTCCTCATTCTTTTCTCTGGAATTATTCGAAGTTAAATAAGATAAAGACGTTTGTTCCCTAATAACCTAAATACATGTTTGCTTGTACTTGATTCGGATTGCATGATCGTACTATTGTTCTTATAATTTTCTTACAATTATATTCTTGCTGTAACTACAGTTGGACTTGCTCATGTAATTCAATTGTTATTCTGATCATGTATGATTGGTTATTTCCCTATGTATTGATTTATCAGTTGTGATTATGAATGACTGATTTGGGATGCAATTGCTTAAACATAATTGGGGAATGGGGAATGTCCTTTTGACATTTCTGTCTTTGGACATTAGTGGAAGTGGTATGGGACACTTTCCTATGGTGCCCCTTGACTCTTTCCCTGGTTATTGGTTGACATACCTAGGGCTTGTCTAGCAGTGTTTAGCTAGGATTACCCTGTTATATTAGACCCAATTCAGAAGGGAATTGAGACCGAGTAACCCATGGCAGCAATGGGGGTTTGTGGGCACTCAAGACCGGTAACCAACCCGTGAGAGGACATGAATCATATTGTAAGGGTCATTCGTTGGTAGGGTTGCAGTAGTAGACTTGGGCTCATGGGCGCTTATGCCCAGTAACTAACCCATGAGAGGACATGAGAGCTTCCCGTTTACTATTTGTGGATGACCAACACGGTTGATGAGTCTGTAGTACGAGTTGGTTGTAGTCATAGGATACTATGACTCTAGTGGGAAGGATACCAGAAAGGATCGCTAGAGGAGAGGAATGGAAGTATCTAACCCTGACTTGATATAACTAAGTAGAAGACTTGCATTGGGATAAGTTCAATCCTGACATGCGTCAATACTCAGACCAATGGTGATGTGAGAGAGCGGTGACCTAAACCCCAACTATGGATTGTCTGAGAGGGATGCAGGACCCAAGTACCACCGAAGAACCCAAGATACCGAGGTTGAGGGAGAGTTATTTGAGACCTACCCAGAGGAGTATGGTGCTATGACTTAAAGCATGTCTGCCACTAAAGACTAGCATTCATAGAGTTAGAAGCATACATGCATGTCTGTCTCATATCATAATTCATCTTTATGATTTGCTATCATGTGATATATGTTATTGTGGAATGAACTGCCTTGCTGAGTTCTTTTGAACTCACTCATTTTTGCAACAACTTTGTTAGATCTATCTACAGGTATAGATGACTATGAGGGCCAATACTATGAAGCCCAAGCGAATGACTCATGCGGTACCCAAAGTACTGGCTACCATGACTACGACTGTGAAGACTACCAGTACGAAGCTGGAGCTTATCAAGATTAGTCCAACTCTAGTGCTTGTGTGCTGGCGATGGGACATCGAATATTTTACTTATGGATACATTTTTTATAGATTTGAAGAGACATTAGTTTAGATTTAGTTTACTTTTTTTCTTTCAATTTTTGGAATTGGTTGTAATCTTAGTTTAGTTTTTTAACTACTTTTTCTCGCTACTATTGTAGAGTAATTTTAGCTACACTCTACATTGATTTATTATATTGGTATCATTTGCCGCACTCTGATTATATTGTCAACTCTCTTTGAATCTTATATTGATTATTCAGTTATAATAGTTGAACATTGATTTAGTCTTGTTCTTGATTGTATTATTGTAAATGTGGGAGGTTGATTTCCTCAAACTGATCTTTGGGGCTATGGATCACACACTCGAGTATGCCAAATAGGGTACCGGCTTGGTGGATGTGACAAAATGGAAAGTTGGAAGAGTGGAAAGAAAAACTATTCTCTCATGTGGGGAAGGAAATTATAATTGAAGAAGTGGCAATTGCACTACCCACATACACAGTGTAATTGATAAGACTCGTTAGAAATTTTTTGTGGAAAAATAGTTGAAGCTTTGGCATATGTTGGGTAAAATGGAAAGAGTTGTGTTGCTTCGACAGAAACTGGGGGGGGGGGGGGGGGGAGGTCGTAGGTTTCGAGATCTCAATTCTTTCAACAAGGCCTTATTGGCCAAACAAGGATGGAGACTCCTAACCTAACCAAACTCCATATGGGCGGGAACCATAAGGGAATATCCCAAATATTCACTCTCCATATTCCTCTATCCCTCCACCCCCCCCCCCCCCAAACAGAAGGAAATTAAAAAAAAAATTGAGTCCTACTTTAGTGCATGAACTTATTGATTGGGACAATATTTGAATCTATCACTTAAGGACTGTCTCTTCTCTCAAGATGAAAGGACAACAATATTATCTATACCAATTTTATCCTCTGCAATAGAAGACTCCTAGGTGTGGAAGGAAACTAAACATGGGAGGTTTCATGTCAAACCAGACATCTTGTGTAGCTAACCTACTAGGTTGATCACCAAACAGCCCAAGCATCCTCATCAACCATCAATTAATTGGGGAAGAATCTGGAAAACAATTAGTCTCCCAAAAATTAAAACCTTCTTATGGAGAGCAGCTCATGAGGGGATCCTAATTCATAAATCTCTATTTGAAAGAAACAATAGCTTTCTCCCCAAGTATTTATTATGTATGTCACAACTCACCAGTGGAAAGTGTAACACATGCTCTATTTTATTGTGTTCATGCAAAGAACTGTTGGACGACATCACCTTTGAGGATTGACACCACTGAGTTTTTAGATAATACCTTCCATGATTGGTTAGATTTCCTTGAGAGGTAATTTTGTTCATCAAATCAAGGAGAGCAAGTTTATTTTTTATTTGGAGTTTCAATTTTAACATATCGTCCTTTGTTAATTTCTTTTAAACTAACAATAGGTGCCCCTTTTGGGAACTCTCTTTGTGTTTGTGTATTTGTGTGACATGTTAATTAAGTGTCAACGAATTATATAATAACATGTGAAGAATGATTAAAAAAAATAGTAATAATAAAAAAAAAAAAAACTAAGGTTATTGAGAGGGTGGCATGTTGGTTGACCTATAATTCAATTTATGATGTCACAACAAACGTAGGAAATGCAAAAAAAAATAAGAGGCACAAAATACAGGAAAGATATTAAGCCTTTGTTAATGACAATAAATAATTGATCCCTGTAGGAAGGGAAATATTTATTACGAGAGGGATCTGTCAAATGGGAGTCTGTGTGTGCTCCAAAGTGTAAAGGCGGGTTGGGTCTTCGTCGTTTGCGAGATGTCAATTTTGCTTGTCTCTGCTGGTTGGCCTGGCAAATAAAACATAGTAAGTCTTTCTTTCCAAGATTTTTGAGAGGAAAGTTGATTGATGATAAGGGAAATTTGCGGAATTCTAGGGTTTGCTCTTCAATTCATTTTTGTCTGAAAAAGTTTTGGCATTTGCCTGCTTCTTATGAGAGATGGACAGTGGGCGATGGGACAAAAATAAATTTTTGGAAGGATCATTGGTTAGGAGACTCTACTGTTGCTAATCATTTGGAGGTTCCTCTCATTTTGGCAAACAAGTTGAATCTTAAAGTGGCGAACTGCTTCCTTGATCGACGGTGGTGTTTTATGGAGGTGCAATCTCCTCGTTTAAAAGAAATTTTGGAGTGTGTCAGTCTTATCCATCTTCCCGTTGGTTTTCACGAAGATATTTGTTATTGGATTGGAACTGTTCAAGGAGAGTTCTCAATGAAATCAGCTTGGGATATGCACAGGAAAAAGAGTGCGGTTGTGGATTGGGCGAAGAAGATTTGGAAATTGAAGTTATTTCCTAGGCAGTAGATTTTTTGTTGGTGGCTTTTCCATTGGAAGATCCCTGTTGATGCAATTGTTTTATCCAAATGAATCTCTTTGGTTTCACGATGTGGAATGTGTCTAAAGGCTTATGAAGATATTCCTCATATTTTTCTTCTTTGCTCTTTTGCTCGATGTTGTTGGGAGGCTTTGTGTTCTTCGTTCGGTTTCAGTTGGAAGCCTTCCTTTTCTCTTCAAGATAGTTATAAGTGGTGGTGTTCTGCAGGGCAAGTCTTTGCCTTTGGGTAATATGTGGTTTCATGGCTGCTTCTTGCTATTATATTATATGTGGTTTGCTCGTAACAAATATCGATATGAGGAGGTGCATTGTCTAAATATTGGGTTTTGCGTCAAATCTTCTTTGATCTCAGTTGTCATGATTATGTTTTGCTTAGCAGAAAGGTCCCTCCGGTGGTGTTTGCTCAATCATGAGCTATGGGTCTGAAAATTTTTATTAAGAACACTACTCCTCAATAAATTTTCTGGGTTTCTCCTTCTATTGGTTGGGTTAAGTTAAATGTCGATGGTTGTTCGTTGGGCAATCCTGGTATGGTTAGTGCAGGTGGTTTGTTTAGGGATGAATAATCAACTCTTCTGTTAAATTTCAACACCTATTTGGGTATCAAAAATAATTTTGAAGCTAAAATGGAGGCCACGATGCGGGGGTATAGAGTGGGCAATAAAGTTAGACATTCAACGTTTATGGATAGAATGTGATTCAGTGGCAGTTGCTGTTTTAATTCAGCAAAGGAAGATTCCATGGTTTTTCTTGTAGCGCTGGAGAGGTGTTGATTTTTTTTTTTTTTTTTGTCAGTCATCTTTGAAAAATTTCACATTGTTATAGGGAAAACAATCAAGTGGCTGATTTCTTGGCAAATCGGGTGGCAAGGCAGGGGTTCATCAAGCTGTTAATATACCCTGGACAACATTGATAAGGAGTGAACTTGATTTAGA
The DNA here is from genome assembly GCF_041222555.1 of Hakea prostrata. Classification (NCBI taxonomy): domain Eukaryota; kingdom Viridiplantae; phylum Streptophyta; class Magnoliopsida; order Proteales; family Proteaceae; genus Hakea; species Hakea prostrata. Next base: position 109,875 of record NW_028291222.1, read on the forward strand.
GGCTTCTGATTGTTCTCGTTTGATTTTGATTTGTTATCTATGATTATGTGAGTTGGATTCGGTGAGGTTGGGTGTATTTGGGGGCAATTGAAGTTGCAGGTTTGAGGGTTGGTTTTTTGATTGTATGTTTGTAATTTTTCTTTTCGCTTTTTAATAGAAATGATCATTTTAGCGGGAAAAAAAATATTACAGAGAAGGATCTGTAAACATGAGAGAGGATCAATAAGAAACACTGAGGCTGGGATCGGGATAATTTGCAGGTTTCACAGCATAGAAAATATATAAAATTATGTGATTACTCATCCATTTCTAGACCCCTCATCTTTGATTAACTGTTTTGCTTCTATGATTTGACTTAAAGAGCAGAGCTCCTCCTAAAATTGACTCCATGCATATGCATCCCTTGCTGTTTGATTGTCTATTGAAGACTGGACTATTGGAGTGTAAGATTTCAACAACACCGCTACGTGTTAATATAAGACTACACATGCAATTTCTTATGTATAACATACATATAAAATTAAATGCAGCAAAATTTCCTACTTTAATCACTAGAAATATAATTAAAAAAGTGTCATTTTATAAATATATAATTTAAAATGCCATCAAACAAGAAAACACATGATATAGTTTTGTGGAATATATAGTATATATTGCAATAAAACCTGCAGTCTGAAAAGTAGAAGAAGAGAATATGAAGAAAAGTGGTGGAGAAGAAGGAGAAGGCAAATGGGAAAAGGGGAAAGCTTACATGCATGTGTTGAGGCTCTCCGGAGTACTTTATTTATAATATAGAAAGTTTGAAATATTAACATATATTATAATATAGCACAATGAAAATTAAGCAAGATCGTGCATCATACATCTATATTATTTCATGTTTCATACCATAAAGGTCATGATCATAATTAATAACCTAGACATTTTTTTGTAATTACAACATAGTCATTAATCATAATTTATCCAATTCATTATAAACTAAAATTAAAAAGACATATATATATATATATATATATATATATATATATATATATATATATATATATATATATATATATATATAAATATATATATATATATATATATATATATATATATATATACATATCAACATGTTTTAGACATTAAATAAAACTATAAAATGTTCATCTCATTTATGTAGGGTGTTACACATATGAACAAATTCACATAAACAAAAGGTCAATCATTCGGAAGAAATTTTATTTCTCTAGCATTTTAATATTATAATGTAATAACATTGGTGTGAAGATATTCTTATGGTAATCTGATCTATCAGTGGTTGTTGAGATTGGATTCAATTTATTTGCTAGACAAGTCAAACATGAGTTATATATTCTATTCATTTCTACAATGTATCACCTACTTACTTATTTGGGAAGTTGAAGGTCTATGTAGGGTGTTACACATATGAACAAATTCACATAAACAAAAAGGTGAATCATTCCGAAGATATTTTCTTTCTCTAGCATTTTAATATTATAACGTAATAACCTGGGGTGAAGATATTCTTATGGTAATCCGATCAGTGGTTGTTGAGATTGGATTCCATTTATTTGCTAGACAAGTCAAACATGAGTTATATATTCTATTCATTTCTACAATGTATCACCTACTTACTTATGTGGGAAGTTGAAGGTCTATGCACTTTGAAAGTCTTTAAAACTTGAGGAAGTGTATCAACAGATATTAAGTTATAGTCCTTACATGGGAATTGGTGCTTGATTATCATACTTTTATTAGGGAAAATTGTATACTTAATTCTTCATCAATCTATGTTTTCTATCTTTTTATGACAATTTCTTCAATCCTTGTCAATTCATTTTCAATTTTTGTGGTGTGTTTACGTAGCCTATGTCCATGAAAGACTAGCCATCCACAATCCAAAGCGAATTATTAAGCTTGTGTCCAATCTCAGGATTTTTGTTCGCGGCTGCGTGGGTATCCATCCGCGCAGCCAGTCCAGAATGTGCCACGTGGCATTGAAAAAAATGAACGGTTTAGATTCTTTCACTAAATTTTTATATTTAAAATGTTTTATAAATTACAATTATTCGTCCCTTATACTTTCTAAATTTACAAAATCAATCCTGCTCATCTCGGGTGTGAACAAAATCCTAAACTGGATTTACAAACTCCTCTAACCCCTCCAGTGTTCACCAGAAATCACCGATGGGCAACATAAGAGAGATTTTCGTGTGAAGCCAACCGTTAACTCAGGAGGACATAGGAGAAAAGACGCTCACCTTGCGATATCCCATGAAGCTTAACCGTAAACTCCAACAGATTTGCGATATCCCATGAAGTGAACTCCAACCAACAAATAAGAGTAATCAAACTCTTTCTCTAATTACCCATTCCATTACCTGTCACAATGTAGCAGATATTCAACTTAGTAATGTATCTCTAAAAGCACTCAACCAAGATTGAAGAGGTTCCTTAGGTGGCGTAGTGGTTCTTTTGAGCATTTAAGCAAACATATAGTGTGCATTCATGTACAAGGAGCAAGAGAATTATAAAAGAAGGGGAATCACATCAAGAGCGCGTTTATTCATACTCAGTTTCCTGAGTTGATTAATGGCGTGGAAGACTCTATGAATGGGAAATCCGTCGCCCATCCAGCTCTGGAAGGCAGACATAACGGGTTGTCCTCTGGCAAGCTTCTCAATCTTGTAAGACAAGCAGTTCCTAATCTCCTCCTCCTCCCTAAGTTCTTGGGTTTGGTGTCCCACAGAAGAAACATCTGGATTTTGGGTGCTGAAGCCGAAAGAAGAAGAAGATACAATTGGTGGAATGGTGGGGAATGAGTCTTCTACATATAAGGGTTTTCCGTTGCTGATTTGTTGCTATTTTTTGGAGTTGATCATTGTAAGAGTAGTTGCTATTTTGTAGGAGGTTGAGTCCCGTTTGAGAGTTGTTTTGTTTTTAATTTTGATAGGACTCTGTTAGTTATTGATCTCTTTAAAAAGGCATTAAAGCTGGTCTTTTGTATTCGATTAAGTGAAGAAGTATTATGGAGTTTTTCCTATCACTCTGTTCTTGCTTGTCTTCTTTCATTTTGTTCCAACAGTTATGCCTTCCCTTTACACCACAAACCCACTACATTCATTCTACTAAATTGATCTGCTGCTAGAAAATCTCTCTCATGTTGCAGCTTTGAAAAAAGTCACCAGAGGAGCCCATCAGTGATTTTTCGGTGAAGGCAAGGTGAACACTGGAGGGATTAGAGGAGTTTGTATTTCCGGTTTACGATTTTATTCTCATGGAGATGAACAGGGATTAATTTTGTAAATTTAAAAAGTATAAGGGACGAATAATTGTAATTTATAAAAGCATTATATATAAAAACTTATTGAAAGAATCTAAACCATTCATTTTTTTCAAACCGCGTGGCACATTCTGACGGCTGCGCGGATGGATACCCGAGCAGCCGCGAACAAAAATCCCCAATCTCATCCATATGAAGGACTTAATAGTTTTTTGACATCTACAATGAAAGGAGGGCTAATAATAAGAATAAAAATACAAAGCTCACAAACATAGAAACACGTGCAACAAATCTAAACTTGAGCGAAGACAAACATGTTCTATAATAGAAGCGGCCACATAACCTTTTGCTTATTCCTTTGCCAACCACTAAGTCAAAGAGAGGGATTGGCTTGTTCTTGTAAAGGGAAATTAAGAAATCTTGTACGCTACCGAGTAGCACTGGAAAGATCCCTCAAAAAAGAACCTGTAACATATACATCTAAGTACTCCAAATCTTAAAGAAAAAAAATTTGTGTTTCAAATTTAATTGATCATAACTATCCAAAGATACTAATATATATATTGGACTATAGGTGAATGCACTAAGTTGCTTCTTGTGGTTATAGTAGGCCTAGCGTCTTGGATTATGATTTTTCCTTGAGAGTTGAAATATACTACTGTCGCACTCGAATTTGACTCAATTAGAGTAAAGTGCGACATGTTTTAGCTAAAAAAGATTGAAGTTTGTTTTATCCTTATATGAGATAGGATCTTACATTAAGATACAAGAGACTGTTAGGAAAAATAATCTCTTATAATTCATTTATTCTAATTAAATGGTAGTATTTAATTTATTAAGTCACCCACTTAAACTGAGGAACCCTTTACAATTCTTTAGCCACCCTCCACCGCTTGGCTTAGAGATATTTGCTCTGCAGCTTCAGTCTTTCCATCTAAATAAATGGATTTTCAAGCCAAAAGGAAAAAGAAAAAGAAAAGTGATCATTGAAAGAAGATCTGACTTTTTTTGTAGATATAGTTTTGTGCTTATATTACTTCACATGATGATCCAAACATTTTCTATTTATTTCATAGAATGGTCTTTCTATTTGTAGCATACAATCTATATTGCTTCTATAAATACTTAGTTTATTAAAATTCCATGTCTTAGAGTCAGCATTAAGAGATGCACACTTTCACAAACTACTAAATGAATGCCCCATTTGTTGTCTCCTTTAATCACTCTTAATTGAAAATAGGTTGTGTTTAGAATATTTTCTAGTGGAAACCACGAATACGAAAGAGACGGCTAAAGAATTAAAATGCATTAATATTTTACCAAACATTTTCTTAGTTGAACATCTTATAGATGGTCAAACAAACATCTTTTCTATTTTCTAATGTTGAGAGTTCTAGTTCTTTTATTTCTTTTATATTAGCAATCTAGAGGTGCCCATTTTTTCAGAAGTCTCTATCCCTCTCTTTGCGTTTGTGTATTTGCATGATATGATAATTATGTGTCAACAAATCATATATTTACATGTGAAGAAACATCGATTGAGGTTATTTATAGGAAGACCCGTTGATCAACCTACAATTCAATTATGACATCACAGAAATGTAGGACATGCAACAAAAGAGAGGGGCACGAACTCTAGCAAAGATAGTAGGCATTTGTTAACAACAAAAAATAAATTGTTCCTTCACCAACCACTAAAGTCAAAGAGAAGAATTGGCACTTGGTCTCTTGTGAATTTATATTGTCCCCCTTACTAAAAAAAATCTTAAATGTCTTCTTTCTTCTTCTATGATCAGTTCATTCTTCTTTCTCTCTTCATTATTTTATATTGTATAGAATAATTCAACTAATGGTATATTTGTCATTTCCTTTAACCAACTCAATGTTCTAATGGAAAAAGGGTGCGACTAATCACTTGAATTTGAAGAGTTTTCGGGTGTCTATGCTTTTTGGCAATTATCTTGGAGTGTCTTTGAAATTTAAAAAATATATAAAAGATCGCTTAAATTACCAAGTGGCATTAGAGAGCCCCTCAAAAGCGAATCTGTAAGACATGCATCTTACTACTCCAAATATTATTTAAAAAAAAAAATATCCTGCAATGCCACAGTTCATGCCTAAGCTTTGTTCGGTGGTGACGAATCATGATACAAACTAAAGCATTAATTGTGATTTTTATGATTTCGGGTTGGTGAGCTCTTCACTATTAATTGAACTAACGACATCTCTCTTCACCACAGAAACCCAAGTTTCCAAGCTTACCAGAAGGAAAGAATCCAAAGTGCTAAGAAACAGATTTCCATGGATTCAACCAAGCAACAGTTGCAGTACGAAGATGAAGAAGCTTGCTTATATGCAATGCAACTCGCAAGCTCTTCAGTTCTTCCCATGGTCTTGAGATCGATTGTCGAGCTCGGAGTTCTCGAGATCATCGATAAAGCAGGTCCAGGAGCTGAAATGTCACCTTCTGAGATTGCTTCTCAGCTTGGAGCACAAAACCCAGATGCCCCAGTTATGATTGATCGTGCCCTTCGACTCTTAGCCAGTTATTTAGTTGTCACTTGTTCACCGAAGACAAATGAAGATGGAAAGGTTGAAAGGGTTTATGGACCAGCTCCAATCTGCAAGCTTTTCCTTAAAAATGAAGAGAAGGGATCGCTGGAGATGTTGATGCTTATGCATCAAGACAAGGTCACCATGCAGGGCTGGTACAGATGAATTCAACTTCCTGATTTAAATTTTTTTATGTTTCTAGTTTGATTTTATTTTAAATATATCCGTTTTTTTTTTTTTCTTCTTCCATAAAAAAGGGCGTACCCAGTCCCGCGGCTCCCATATTAGGGGTGGGGGGGGGGAAGGGGACCCGCGACCTCCAGCGCACAATGGAGAGACTCCACCATACTGCGGCCCCCGCCCCTTCAATCATATTAGAGTTGGTCCGGGAGTTGCTCCCATAAGTGATAAGCTTAGAGAAAGTCGTTTGAGGTGGCACGGCCACGTTCCAACGGAGACCTATAAATGCTCTCTGACGGAGAAGTGATATAATCCATATTGAAGGAACTAGAAGGGCTAGGGGGTAGACCTAAGATAACCTTAGGAGAAGTGGTGAGAAAGGATATGTATAGTTTAGGCCTTGTATCTAGCATGACCTCGAACATAACTGATTGGAGGGCAAGAATCCATGTAACCGACCCCATTTAGTTGGGACAAGGCTTATTGTTGTTGTTTTCTTCCATTGATTTGGGAGTTAGAGGGAGAATAATGTGCTTTCCTACTCTTTTGAACCACACATAGTGATGGAGCTTGCCTGTAAATATTGAAAAAAATCGGAGGTAAATTTTTCAGTAGGTCCCATCAGGGGTTCCCACTCCCATTGCGTGATTCAAAAATTTCAAAGGAGCACATTGTTCTCTGAAGGAGCTATCCGTCCGAACTCTTGATTTGGCTATTGGTGTCATTCACCATGTCATACCATGTTTAGTATATATATAAATATATATATATATATATATATATATATATATATATATATATATATATATATATATATATATAATATATATATATATATATATATATATTCAATTTTATTTAAATTATATCCAACATGAATCAATATATCTTTAATTTTATTATACTATTTTGCTGATATTTAATCAAAGAAAGAGAGATGCTAGTAAATTATACTCTAGATGCAAACTCTCTCCTTTCAATATAAAATTTTAAAACAAGTGATTATGCAGATGATAATATTATTATTTGAGCAATCAAACATACATTCTACGATGTAAATTCTATTATGCTTGCATTCCTCAAAACTTAGTGTATTAAGATTATATTCTATATTTTCAAATATTATATCAACTATATGCCTTCTTATTGTTAAAATAATAAGATTAAGTGATAACTTAACCATTTATCATAGTTTTCAAAATTCTTATATTGCCCTCTTTTACATTTAAATCCCATTTAATTTAAAAAATAAAATAAAATAAAGAAGAGGGAGGCGAGAAGAGAAACCATGATTGAAGTTGGAATACTTTCCAATTTTCTTTTTTATTCCCTCTTCACTTAAAACAAGATAGAACAAAGACAAATATGTTTTTTTTACTATTTAACACTAACAAATATAATAGAATAATATTCAAGGATAAAAACGCAATAGTATCCTCGTATTATTATTATTAGAAAAGTAATAATCATGCTAATTTCATTGAAGATTAATAAGAATATTAGATAAACATTTTCTGTGTATTAAATAATTTTTTTAAAAAACCTCTTTTTTTTTTGTAGGTTCCACATGAAAGAAGCCATTCTTGGAGGTGGAATCCCATTTAACAAAGCATTTGGAATGACAGCATTTGAATATCAAGGTGTGGATCCAAGATTCAATGTTCTTTTCAACGAGGCAATGAAAGGCCAAACCATCATTACCATGAATAAACTTCTTGAGACATACAAAGGGTTCGAAGGCCTGAACTCAGTAGTAGATGTTGGTGGTGGATTTGCAGTTGCCCTTAGAATGATTACTTCCAAGTATCCATCAATCAAGGGTATTAATTTTGATTTGCCCTATGTTGTTGCAGAAGCACCATCATATCCTGGTAATATTCTTTTTGTTACCAACATTATCTTCTTTGTCTACTTTGTTTTATATAGTCTATCACACAATGACTGAGGATCCCAGGTAAGAGCATAATGATAGATCTATCGTCTTGTGTTTGAATGGTACGAGCAGGTGTGGAGCATGTTGGAGGGAGCATGTTTGATAGTGTTCCAAAAGGAGATGCCATCTTTATGAAAGTGAGTTCTATAGTTATGAGTCTTCATAAAATTTTAAAAGAAATTGAATAGAAAGAAAATCAAATAGAAACAAATGCCTAGTTCAAGTGGTGAGATGAATTGGAATCTTCTACCGTTGAGATAGAGGGTACCATGACTATGACATCCATCACTACAAATTAAGTATGTGACTCATCTCTGAATAATGAAAAGGTAGACTCCTCTCGATGTACTTTTTGCACAGTAATTGCAGATTTTTAATTATGTAGAGGTAGTAAGATCAAAGATGTCTTGAATTCAGACATTTATTCCTCCATATCTCTCCCTCCAAAAAAAAATGACCTTCCTGACTGTATGGTAAAAATATCAACTTTAATGTACTTACTGACATATTGATTTGTTGTAATTGTTTTTGCATGAGATTTCCAGTTGATATTGCATGACTGGAGTGATGAACATTGCTTACAAATTCTGAAGAACTGCTATGAAGCATTAGCAGAAGGTGGAAAAGTGATAATAGTTGATGCAGTTCTTTCAGAAGCTGCAGAAACTAACCGTGTAGCTCGAGCTGGATATCAAATTGACAATTTAATGATGATGATAAACCCTGGTGGAAAAGAAAGAACTGAGAATGATTTTAAAGAACTTGCCAAGGCAACTGGGTTTCGTAGTTGTCAACTGGTTTGCCCTGTGATTAACCTTTGGGCTATCGAATACATAAAGTAAGCCATGAATGCAAGTTTTACGTTGATTAAAATAAGCACGGATTTCTTGCTTGGTCAGTACAAGACGTAAGTTTCCCTCTGACTGGAATAAGCACTTATTGCTTGGTTGTATTATTTTTGATGATTAGGTGATCCCTTATAGTGTTTGTTTGGCCAATGGTTTCACAGCTGGTGAGATCATATGCCCCGGCATGCAATCTTGTATCTTTTTCATTCTAATGAAAACACACACTCTCTCTCTCTCCATTGTTATGTTAAAGTTATAGGTTGCGTTGTACTAGAAAATGCCTTTCTCTGCCAACACAGAGCTGTTCTAGTGGTGAAACCAACACTTATTAGTGAAGAGGTCGTGGGTTCGACCCTTGCTGAGGCATATTAATATCCCCATCCCCCGGCTTAACAAAGCCCCTTTGTACCCTAAAAAAGAAAAGGCCTCTCTCTCTCTCTCTCTCTCTCTCTCTCTCTCTCTCTCTACATTTTTATGTTAAAGTTATAGGTTGTGTTGTACTAGAAAATGCACAAGGTCGCCCAAGTAATATAGAAGTATGAGGGGTGTTATTCCCACAAGGATTGAAAAAAGTCAAATTACATACGAACTTAAAAAACACATAATTATCTAGTGAGCAAAACTGAGAATTAGCTACTAATTATACTAACAGAATCACGAATGAAATACTAAGCAAATCAATAAATGAAAATACTTGAGTTTTGATATCACCAAACATGTCATAAATTATCAGTCTCTCCTTTTCTTATAATCAATTTCCTCTCTATCCTTGCTCACATGATTACTAAATTAGATCATCCCACTTGTTACTCTTGAGGGTCCCTAATACACAAAGTCCCTTCTACTTGTTATGCATAGAAGAGTAATTCAATGCATTGCATGAAACATAGAATGCTTAGACACTGTCAACAAACCGTTTAGCCTATTATGCATGAGATATAATTTATGATTCATCAACTCTATGTCTAGTATGTATTCTCCATTGTTACATGTATGAAAACATACCACAAAATTCATGAATGTTGGCCAGACATTCAAACATTAAGAACAAAATTGAAGAAAGTGAAAAATAGAGGATTGTATTGCAGGAAAGAGAGAAATCAACAAATTAATTCATGTGGGGATTCATCTACACTCTAGCAATAGAAATTTAGAATATCATAGAAAATGAAGTTAAAAGGAACATCATTCTAGACTAGGACTGAAGAAGAAACTCCAAACATCACGCTATACTAGGATTGAGGAAGAAAATCCATCACTCTAGTCTAGGATTGAGGAAGAAAATCATGTAGTTCTCTCTTCAAGTTTGCCCATGGCAGCAACTCCTCCAGGTCTTCTCTCTCCAAAATCTGTCTCTCTTTGTATCCTTTGAAATTCGTACTTGGCTCATGGACTTCCCTTCCCTTTTATAAAGTTATTTCCTAGATTACATGGGATGGAATTCGTTGACTCAATCTAATAAAAATAATCTCCAAATTCCAAATATAACTTAACTAAGGAAATTAATCTTCTAGTGGTTAGGATTTGGACTTTAAATTAATTAATTTGAGTTTGAATATTAGTGAAACCTCTATTTTAGAAAATAAAAATTTATAATTTTTAGTAGAAATCCATGTAGGAAGGTAAAAAGGAGGAACTCTTCTTATGTTATGGTTCATTAGGATTCTCTTGGCCACGTTTCTTCAAATACCCATAATGCCCCTACAAATTTTGGTATGTGAGGTGTCCACTTTTAGATTAAAACTCTTGTTGTTGAAGGAGTCCAATTGCTAAGACGATTCTCTATAAGCATAAATAATCTGAATTAGAATTTTCCAAAAATATATAAGATTACAAGAATTCAGGGGAAGAATGCTAGATATTCATTTATATGCAATATTAGGGTAAACTAATACAAAACAATTGTAACACATAAAAATATAGCCAACTAACTAGTCAAAAGAATATGCATGGAATGAACCTATCAAATTACCCCCAACTTAAACGTTTTCTAGTCCTCGAACAAACATCAAAATCAGACAAACCCTCAATTTAATTCAGTATTCAATCTAAGTCAAGTTCAACCATAATTCAAAAAAGATATAAAATGAATTAATTAAGGGATGAGTATGCTGATTACAAAATCCAAACTTTGACTTGTGTGTGTGTGTGTAAACCTTAACCAATCAAGTGTATGCATGTTATGACCCCAAATTTAACTTACAACTCTCTAATCCAAAGTCAATTCTCATATGTCCAGCTTATCTTCACTCTCTCCACTAATCTCTCCACTAATGAAGAGCAACCATTTGTCCATAGTCAGGAGGAGTTGTGAAGGTGGTAGTAATGTAGGAAGGGGCTAGATAGATAAAATACCTACATGAAGAGGATAAAATTGAAGCAACATTTTTTTTTTCTTTCTCTTTTTCTTTTGCAAAACATATAACAATTTCAAACATATTTTTTCTTTTCATTGTCAAGGTGATAACACCTCTCCCAAGAAGCCGCCCAAGAAATATACTACACCCATAACATGGCTCCCAAATACTTATCTATGTGGTGGCCTTTGTCGCTAAGCCCCAATTGTGCAATATTAACTCAATGAGAATCAAAACTTACTCAATGGCATTAACTATGGGGACACAAAATTACAAGGAATGTATACTCACCATGCTTTTAACAATCCAAGCTACCTTCAGTCTATTCAAGGGATTGCGTAACTTGGGAGAGTCGCCAATGAGATATCAACAATTACACCATGTACATCTCCATGAAATAAGAGATGAAGTGAAAGATGGAATATGGTAGGGGTATAACAAAATAGAAGCAAATATATTTGCAAATTTTCAATGAAAGAAGAAAGGTCTCTAATCATATCCCTAAGTAAGTGGTACTCTACTGAAATTCGCCTCAAGAGGGAATCAAGGTGGATTCTAATATGTTGACTAGACAGAAAAGATTACATGTCTCATGTGGGTATCCCTAAGTGCACAAGACTCAATAGCACAGGATGAAGAAAACAAAAAATTTTTTGTGTCATGGACTAGACTATGTAGATCTAAAGAGGATGGTGGCCTAGGTCTACGTGATCCTCAACTACACAATAGAGCTCTTCTTAGTAAGATGGCATGGAAACTTTGGGCTAACCCGGAATCACTATGGGCACAATTCATGAAAGACATATACTTTCCTAAATGTTCATTCATGGAAGCTAAACCAGGAAATTGTCCTTCATGGGCTTGGAGGAGTATCCTTATCGGTCGTAATGTGTTACAAGATGGGTTAATCTGGCAACTGGGGAAAGGAAACAAAGTTCCAATCTGGGGTGCCAACTGGATTCCTTCTTTACCGCAGTTTAGGATTTCAACGCCCAAGCCTACAAGGTGTGATATTAAATTTGTTGGAGTCATGAGATCATCTGACCCGGTGACTAAAACGTGGAAAACATCACTAATGCAAGAGCTTTTCAGCCCGATTGAAGTTGAGGCCATCCAAAAAATTATTTTGCCGTTGAATGCTTGTGAGGATAGGATGGTTTGGGGTGCAGCTAAGAATGGAGTTTTTTCTACCCGATCAGCATATCATCTCCTTCTTAATCGTAGAGATGCTCAAATGGCATATATGCCTTCATCCTCAAGGCGACACAGGTGGGAGAGTATCAAGAAGGGGGAATGGAAGAGACTTTGGAAATGCAACACATTGCCTAAAATTCGAAATTTCATGTGGAGAGTCTGTGCAGAAGGTATTGCTTCAGCAGAAAATCTATTGAGAAGGTAGATCAAGGTGGAACCATTATGCAAATGGTGCAGTCAAGTAGAGGAAACAAGCAGCCATGTATTGTTTCAATGCCACTTCTCTAGAAGAGCAGTGCGGTGGGTAGCGGTCTGGAGTTTCTATTACAAACAACAACTGAAATATCTCTACCAGGATTATTGGAGGCTTGGAAAACTCTTCATTTTACATCTAAGCAGCATAGTAAAGAAATCTTATGTCAATTCTCCTTTGTATGCTGGCACCTTTGGTTACACAAAAATGATCTACAGTTTAATGGAGAAAAGAAGACACCGCTGGAAGATGTAGTAAAAGCGGAGAAGGCCTTCCATGAATTCTGGAATTGTAATGGAGGAGAATACAACTCAAGATTTGGAAATGTGCTCTATTCACCGTGTATTTCGCCTAGTTGTCCAGAATCGGGGGTAGGAGGTGCTGGTTTTGGAGTTTGGAACATGGGCGAACTAAGAGCAGCATGTTCTACACCCTGCTCATTGCCATCTATATTTGCCGGTGAAGCTTTAGCGATTAGGGAGGCATTGTGCTGGGCTAAGGAAAATCGGTGGATTAAGGTTAACATCTATCTTAGTTGTCTAGGCCTTCGGCAATATCTGGCCGGCATCAGTATTGATCCACCCCCCTTGACAGCTGCTACCGTACTTGAAGATGTATTGTCTTTGAAAGACAGTTTTACTTCTTGTAGGTTCCTTTTTATTTCAAGAGATGGGAATGAATGTGCCCATTCTCTTGCTCGGAGGGCTTTGGCCGTTTCTAGGCGGACCTTTGTCCCGGGGGGCCATTGGCATTCCCCCCCCGAAGGGGGGGTTTCCCTCCTCCCGAGTCTTTTCCTAGTTTTCTAGAATGAAAGGATTTTCACCAAAAAAAAAAAAAAAAAAAAAAAAAAAGACTCAATAGCACAGTTTTGTGCTCAAAGAATGGCTTACATGGTAGGTTAACGTGATTTACATATTCATATCTTCTTTAGAAAAGAAGTTCATACAATTTAAAAAAATTATAGGAGAATACAACTAATTCCTTTTATTTTGCTTTACTAACTTGGCAAGTAAGATCCAATCACAAAAATAATATATCTAAAATTCTGGTTTCGAACAAAGTTTATTTTTTATTTTTTATTTCATCATAGTGAATTAATCCCACAAGTATAATCCAAAATATCCACCCCCCTTCCCCCCAACTTTACTATCAGCATTGTGCTCAATGCAACAAGAAAACATATTTAAGATGCATACAATGGTGCTAGCAAATAGTAAAATATCAAGTAGGGTGGAGGAGATTCCCCAAAAGAGTTCCCCAAGGTAAGCATTCTAAAGTGCCTTTCTTTTCTTCATTCCCTAAAAAAAATTCTGGACAAAGGAAAAAAAAAAAATTAGTTAAACAAACAGCAACTTAAAAAAAAGTAGAAATAACAAAAAGAAAACTAAAAAACTTGGGTTGCCTCCTAAACAACGCTTGCATTGTAGTTCAATGCCGAACTACCCCCAACTTTTAAGTAAAAAATATGTGTGACTTCTGGGGGTCGAAGCCACATCCCAAGTAATGCTTAAGGTGCCACCTAGGGTCCTCAATTGAAGGTTTGGGTTTAAACCCTTCATTAATTCAGCTAGGTAAGGTGCAAGTTGCCTAGTCAAAGGCTTAGCTGAATTTAGCTCATACAATATCGTTTGTATCTCTTCTAATTTATACTTATCACATACCATCTCTAAGGGGTCATGTTTTATTAGTGCTTAGGGTAGGGATTTAGTAACATCCGCTCTAATACATTATATTTACGCATTAGTAACAAATCTTGTATCTTTTCCATTCCAACGAAAACATTCTCTCTCTCTCTCTCTCTCTCTCTCTCTCTCATTTTTACGTTAAAGGTTTTCTTTTTATAGGAATAAAAAGATATTAATAGTTATCAGAACAAGTACATTGGATATCCATGTTTAGTTACTGCAATTAAGAGTCCTATCCTGTCCATATTTATTGGTAGCATCTAAAGCAAAATTAGTAAAGATACTAAGGAGAGTTGGGGATTCAAAACTACAAAATGTAATAGAAGATAATTTGTTCTTGAGATCCACTAGTGTTGGAATAAGATGTAGCAGCCAATATGAAGTTGTTAATTTGCTTTTAGCTTCTGGTTCAGGGCACCAAATAGCCCAAGGATGTTTGTTCTTCTTTGTGCATTGGTGAACTCCTTCCAAGATTCCCATTAGCAATGCTTCCAAGGTCTTGCCAAAATCCATTGTTCCTGTAAGAATAAACTCAACCTTTCCATCTTCTATCAGCCCCACATTCCAACTTGTACTATTCATGAGTTCGTTATAAACCCCAGCACAAAATAGTAAAGGTGAGTGGTTTGTGGTTAAGTAATGCCCAACTTTACAGAAACATGTTTTTTGTGGTGCAAGAGATGGAACGAGGGCATGGGTTTTCTTAGGTGTTTTATTAAGTTCCTTAATCCATTTATTAATGTTAATTAACAGAAAGTGAGGTTTGGGTTTATCTTTCCTGAATCACCAAGTTCCTTTCCCTCCAAATAAAACTACATGTTATGACAAATACAGAAAAAACCATTGGGTTGTTCTTCCATCAAGACCAAAGTTAAAGAGAAAAGTATTGCACAAATTCAAGATTGACTCTTGGGAAAAGAGATCTGTTTTGAGTCCTAGCGGTCTCACCGCCCAAATTCTCTTTTCCATTTGCACAAAATGTATACATGCCAAAGAGTCTCTACCTTATCTCCGCACAATTCACAAATATTGTGCACCTCCATCCATTGAGATAAATAGATCTAACTAGTAACCCTGCATTCACGAGACGCCAAAATAAATGTCTAAAATTTGGATGGAGTGATAGTTTCCAAAAAATTTCCACTAGGGTGTGAAAGTGCTCTAAGTTGTGGGGTATTTGTTTTCTATCAGCGCTTGTTCAACCAACTTGGCCGAGAACTCGCCATTTGCTGAAAGAAGAGGAACCCAAACATCTTCAGAATTGTTAAGAACTAAGTGATAACAAAAGGAATTTGAGAGGTAAAAGTTGGAAAGATATTCCCTGTTGGTCTGAATGATAATTACCATCTTGCTACCGTAGTATTTGGGGCCCAAATCTCAGTGTTGGGATATTCTTTGATAACACTTTTTGTATTGGACAACTAGGGATCAAACTAGAAGGAGGTTTCCTTACCATTACCCACTTGCTTTCTTACCATACTTTCCAGACTTGTGAGGATACTGCATAGGCTTCTCCAGGGCCAAGAACCTCATTTTTTCCTCACTTTGGGGTTAAATATACTACAGTTGGGGAAGTATTTTTACGTTAAAGTTACAAGTTGTGTTGTACTCGCAGTTGCACGAGGTTGCCCAAGTTATATAGAAGTACGAGGGATGTCGTTTCTTCCACAAGAATAAAAAAGTGTCAAATTGCGTACCAACTTAAAAAACACATTATTATCTAGTGATCAAAAGTGAGAATTATGTATTGATTATACTAACAAAATTATGAACGAAAATACTAAGCAAATCAATTAACAAAAATACTTGAATTTCGATTTAACCAAACATGTCATAAATTATCAATCCCTCCCCTTCTTACAATCAATTTACTCTCTACCCTTGTTGATAGAATTACTAAATTAGATCATCCCACCTATTACTCTTGAGGGTCCCTAACACATTAGATCCCTTTTACCTTGTACACATAGAAGATCAATTCAATGCATTGCATGAAACATGAATCCCCAAACAATGTCGAACAAACCGTTTAACCTATTACACATTAGATGTAATTTATCATTCTTCAACTCTATGTCTAATATGTATTCTCCATTGTTACATGTATGAAAAAATAGAAAGTGAAGAGTAGAGGATTGTATTGCATGAAAGAGAGAAATCAATAAATTAATTCATGTAAGGATCCATCTACACTCTAGTAGTAGAAATTTAGAATATCCTAGGAACATCACTCTAGACTAAGATTGATGAAGAAGCTCCAGCTGTTCTCTTTCCAAGTTCGCCCAAGGCAACAACTCTTCTAGGTCTTCTCTCTCTAGAATTCATCTCCCTCTTTATTCTCTGAAATTCATCTTGGCTGATGCACTTTCCTTCCCTTTTATAAAGTGATTCCCTAGATTACATGGAATAGCATTGGTTGACTCAATCTAATTCAAATATTCTCCGAATTCCAGATCTAACTTGAATAAGAAAACTACTGGTCATTGGTTAGGATTTGGACTCTAAATTTAGTAATTTGAGTTTGAATATTAGTGGAACCTCTCTTTTTGGAAATTAAAAGTATAATTTTGAGTAGAAATCCATGTGGGAAGATAAAAAAGGGAAACTCTTTGTACGTTATGGTTCCTTAGGATTCTCTTGGCCAAATTTCTTCAAATACCCATAATGCCCCTACAAAATTGGTTGGTGAGGTGTCCACTTTTAGTTGTTGTTGAAGGAGTCCAATTGCTGAGGTGATTCTTCACAAGCACAAATAATTAATCAGAATTAGGATTTGCTAGGAAATATATAAAATTACCACAATTACAAAAAGTTAGGGGAAGAATGTCAAATATTCATTTACATGCAATATGAGGGTAAAATGATCCAAAAAAATTGTGAACACATTAAAATATAGTCAATTAACTAGTCAAAATAATATACATGGAATGAACCTATCAAGTTACCCCCAACTTAAACATTTGCTAGTCCTCGAGCAAACATAAAAATCAGACAAACCCTCATATTGATTTAATATTCAATCTCAGTCAAGTTCAACCATAATTCAAAAATGATATAAAATGAGCTAATCAAGAGATGAGTATGCATATAAAAAAATATGAACTTTGACCCCTATGTGTGTAGACCTTAATTGTGAAATCCCTAGTATTTCGGACCCTTTAACCCATATGGTTTCAGGACCGCGAACTCGGAGCTCAAGTAGACAACTGTGGACCATTCAAGTCAAGCCTGGAAGTTCGGAAACGGATGACCTTGTAGAAGACTCAGACACTCTATTAGAGTTTAAAAGGAAAGAGAAGATCAATAAAAAAGGCTGAAAAGGAAGATTTTGGCACGTCCGAAAACCGATAGAGGAAGGCTCAAATGTCAAGGTAAAATACACCATTGGTTAGGCCTTGAAATGACCATTTTACCCATCCAAAAATCACCGAAATCGGCGCTAGCATGAGAGAGATAGAGGGCCGGTTGAACGGCTGGTTCGACCGCCCCCACCTAGTTGCTGGCCAGACTCAGTATTTTGAAGCAAAAACCCTATTTTAAGTTCCCAACTCCCCATAAACATACTTTTTATTGCTAGAGTGGGGCTGAGGGCTTGGGAGAGGAGAAATTCCAAGGAGCTTGGTGGATTCTTTCCGCACGGCATCCCATCGAGGCTTGAATCATTGGGTAACGCGTAGAAAGGTGAACATTCATGAAAAACCCTCTTTTCCAACCTAGTTTTCATGGTATTTATTAACTTTGAATGCTATATGGTGGTTGTTTGTGTTTGTTGTGAGTAAAATATCCCAATCCCGGTTTAGGCTGGTTCAATCCGATTTTGTGATGATTCGATCGGTTCTAACTGATAAAGCAAAGCCAACAATGGTTTTGCCCAGAAAGTCAAATAAAGGTCTGATCATGATCGTCCAGTTCAATATTACAATCCAACGATCACAGTCAAAAGGAGATCAGGCGGTAAAAATTCTATATAGGCATGGCATATTCATTCAAAAGGTAACACATTGGAACTTAGTGGAACTCTCATTTGATTCCTGTCTATCTCCATTAAAGCTCTAAAGAAGCTCTGAAACCCTACCTTAACTATCGTCTGACAAGATCGTTGGAGAGGTGACTCTAATCAAGACTATCGTCTCTGTTTCTAACGAGTTCACTGTCTTACAGGAAGTGGGAGTTCCATTCAGCTCAATCTAAATCGGTTCAGATCAATCTAGATCTGAAGAGTTTGGTGTTTGATTCACGGTTCAGAGACCACGGCGAAATATGCACCAACATTTGGCGCCGTCTGTGGGAAAGCTTCAGGACAGAGGTCATGGCTCAATCGCCTAAGTGAGAGGAGGTAGTACCAGTCAAAATGGCGGAGGCTAGTTAGAGAGAGCCAAGAAGGATGAATCCAAAGAGAAAAACAAGAGAAATAGTGCCAACACTATAGATTCCGACAATGCAAACTCGACAGAAACAGAGAGTAACAGAGGATCACTCACCTCATCATGCTGAAATTTCTGAGAGACAGGAGAAACAGCTCGCAAATACGCTTTTTGTTTCTCAGCCAGAGCTGGATCCGAATCAAATCACTGCACGATTTGAAAGTATGCAGCATCAGATCCTTGAAACACGAAATGATGAGATCATTCATAAAACAAGTAGGAGTTCGGCCAGAAGGAAGAGTTTTGATCTCATCTGCTGGAAAATCTCATACTCTTTCCCGAGTCGAGGCGGTCTCTGACCAAAATCCTCGGATGCAAGGGTTGAGAGAAAGCCAGAGGAGGTCAGTTCTTACAGAGGGATCAGGATAGAATGCAGATCCAAGTTACATTCCTTTGTAGTTGGAAGATCAGATATCATCTAAGGATGATCGTATAAGTCAAAGCCAAAGTAGGAAGAGTAAAACTTTGGGGAGTCGAAGAGAGAAGAAAGTGAAAGAAAAATCAGAGGATGATAGATCTGAAGTCCATGGATATGAAATTAGTAAGAGATTTCGTATTCTAAACGATCAAATTCAGTGACTAACAAATACGGATAATGGAGAAAATGCGGAAGAGACGATGGATCGAAATCCGTTTTCTAGAGATATTATGTCAGCGCCATTGCCGCATAATTTCAAACTTCTAGTATTTACAATGTACGATGGAAGTTCAGATCCGTTGGAACACCTGGCTCAGTTCAACTCTGTTATGATGTTGGCAGGCAATTCTGATGTATTGAAGTGTCAGTCTTTTCCGCCGTCACTGAAAGGTCCAAGAACAACTTGTTTTTCAGTCTACTACCAGATTCAATTGGAAGTTTCAGAGATCTGACAAAAATTTTCTATCGAGATTCCAAAGCAGTATGAAAAACAACAAAATAATGGATAACCTGGTAGCAATTCGTCAGAAGTCAAGGGAATCGGTCCGAAGTTATATGAAGAGATTCAATAAAGAATCAATTCAGATAAAAGACCTAAATGAAGCAGTAGCTTATGATGCTATGTTCAGAGGTTTGACTGATGATCATCTATTGGAATTCTTAGTTATGAACAAGCCAGCGAACATTGCAGAACTAACATCATGATGTAATCATTTTGCTAACATGATGGATATTCTGCAAGCCAGGAAAGAGGCTAATGGTGATGGGAGCAAAAAGAAAGAAGATGGAGTTCTAAGATCTGATCAAAGGGATCGGAGAAATGGCAGAAATTATCCAAGGAATGGTCCTGATCGTCAAAATAGAAGAGATGTTCCATGACCATTTCAGAGAATTATACTCCTTTGAATGCAAGAAGATCAGAAATTCTAATGCGAATCCAACATCAGGGGTTTGTGAAATGGCCAGCACCGATGATAGCAAAGGCAGAATCCAAATAGATACTGTAGATTTCATAGAGATCATGGTCATGATACGGATAATTGGAGAATTCTAAAAAATGAGATTGAACGGTTGATCAATGAGGGGCGTCTGGATCGGTATGTTCAAAGACGAAATGAAGGACAACAAAGGGATGTTGCTGATCAATGAAGGAGGTGGAATAATCGAGGACCAGGAAGGGAGGACCAGGCGAAAAGATATTTTCAGCCTAATTCTCCAGATGAAAGTGCCAAAGGTTAGGAAAATCAGAGAGTTCAACAAAAACAATCTCCTGTTATGATCATATTGGGGAGCTTAGACTTAAATTCAGTTTCAAAGTCTAAGGTGCATGCCAGGTATGTTAATTCTGTTGAATCTCATGTCATTCCCAAATGAATTAAGAACATGAAGGAAATAATCTTCACGGAGGAAGAAATGAGTGGAATTCAAGAGACACATGATGATGCGATTGTTGTTATTATCGAAGGGGCAAACAGAGACATTCACAAGGTTTTAATTGATACGGGATCTTCTGTAAACATCATGTCTTACAAAGCCTTTCAACGGTTGAAGCTGGATACTGTAAAGATAAAACTTTGTGAAACAAGGTTATTTGGGTTTTCTAGAGAGTCTACTTCTGTGGAAGGAACTGTGGAGTTGACAATAACACTAGGAACACATCCACAAACGGTGACTACAGTTACCAAATTACTGCTGATAAAAAATCTATCGGCATACAATATAATTATGGGAAGACCAACTTTAAATTCTATTGGTGTTGTGGTCTCAACAAGGCATTAGAAAATGAAATTCCCACCTGAAGGAGGCATTGGAGAATGCAGGTCGACCCAGAAAACTTCGAGGCAAAGTTATACAACCTTTTTGAAAGATTCCAAATCACAAGGTAAAGTTCTTGCCCTAACTATTGAAATTATGGATAGTAGAGATGAGGAGAAAATTCAGAGGGGAGAACCGGTGGAGAAATTAGAAAAATTCTCTTTCAATCTCTAAAATCCATAAAAGGGGACAATGATTGGGGCTGATCAGACCAATTAGGATAAAGTTTTGTTGAAAGAATTTCTCCCTATGAAATTGGATGTTTTTGCCTGGTTAGCCTAGGGTATGCCAGGGCTGAGCAGGGAGGTTGCGGAGCATTGTCTCTGGATAGACAGTACTGTTAAACTTGTGAAGTAGAGAAGGAGGAATTTCACATTAGAAAAACATGATGCAATCAAAATTGAAGTTGAAAAGCTTAGGAAATCAAAGTTTATTGAGCAGATTGAGTGTCCCAAGTGGTTAGCAAACGTCGTAATGGTGAAAAAGCATAATGGTAAATGGAGAATGTGAGTGGATTATACTAATTTGAAAAAGGCATGCCCCAAGGATTGCTATCCTTTGCCACAGATTGATCAGTTAATTGACATCACTTTAGGTCAACAAATGCTAAGCTTTATGGATGCCTATTCGGGCTATAATTAGATCCTTATGAAGAAGGAGAACCAACCTCACACGACATTTATGACAAATCATGAAAGCTACTGTTATAAAGTTATGCCTTTTGGATTGAAGAATGCCGGGGCAACATATCAAAGAGCAATGAATAAATTGTTCGCTGATCAGATTGGGAGGAATATGAAAGTTTATGTTGATGATCTTTTGGTGAAGAGTCAATTCAAATCTGATCACCTCACTGATCTAAAGGAATGCTTTGATGTACTCAAAAAGAATGGAATGAGACTTAACCCTGAGAAGTGTGCGTTTGAAGTTTCATCTAGGAAATAATTACTATTGCCCCCCCCAAAATACCCTTATACTTATCTCTTTACTTATTTGCCCTTTTGTCAAGTTACAGTAGTACCCTTAATTAACTGTGGACAAAAAAAACTATAATCCGTTTTATTCTCAAAAAAAATAATATATATATATATATATATATATATATATATATATATATATATATATATATTATAATAATGAGAGGAAGGAAAATCTAATTCAACTCAAATTGGAAACTAAATATCACCTAAAAATTTTCAAAATAAATGAAGTTTAGTGAGGGCGGGAAACCAAATTGGATTTATATTTTGTTCATTTCTTTAATTCAAAATAAATGCAGTTTAGTGAAGGTGGGAAACCAAATCGGATTTGGATGTTGCTAATTTCTTTAATTCAAAATATATGAAGTTTTGTGAATGTGGGAAACCAAATCGGATTTGGATTTTGCCCATTTCATTAATTCAAAATAAATGAAGTTTAGGGTAAAATTGACATTTAATCTGGTTTTATAAATGGGGTAGCATTGTCTTTTGATTTCTTAATTTTAATGAAGGGTAAATTAGACATTACATATTCAAAATTAACGGCAACTTAACACCGTTATAAGGAAGGGGGGCAACAGTAATTTCATAAAGAACAGGGTTTTATTAGTAATAAAATCAAACTACAGGGGGGCAACAATAATTATCCCAAAAAAAAACTGAGGTTATTGAGAGGGTGGCATGTTGGTTGACCTATAATTCAATTATGATGTCACAACAAACGTAGGACATGCAAAAAAAATAAGGGGCACAAAATATAGGAAAGATATTAAGCCTTTGTTAATGACAATAAATAATTGATCCCTGTAGGAAGGGAAATATTTATTACAGAGAGGGATCGCTGTCAAATGGGAGTCTGTGTGTGCTCCGAAGTGTAAAGGCGGGTTGGGTCTTCGTCGTTTGCGAGATGTCAATTTTGCTTGTCTCTGCTGGTTGGCCTAGCAAATAAAACATAGTAAGTCTTTCTTTTCAAGATTTTTGAGAGGAAAGTTGATTGATGATAAGGGAAATTTGCGGAATTCTAGGGTTTTCTCTTCAATTCTTTTTTGTCTAAAAAAGTTTTGGCATTTTTCTGCTTCTTATGAGAGATAGACAGTGGGCAATGGGACAAAAATTTATTTTTGGAAGGATCATTGGTTAGCAGACTCTACTGTTGCTAATCATTTGGAGGTTCCTCTCATTTTGGCGGACAAGTTGAATCTTAAAGTGGCGAACTGCTTCCTTGATCGACGGTGGTGTTTTATGGAGGTGCAATCTCCTCGTTTAAAAGAAATTTTGGAGTGTGTCAGTCTTATCCATCTTCCCGTTGGTTTTCATGAAGATCTTTGTTATCGACCAGAGGTTAGGGCTTACCAGGGACATTCTTTTGGCCCAGGAGTGAAAAATGGATGAACCGTCAAGCAAAGAAGGCTAATGGACGTGAAGAACTGCGCCGGGGGGGATAGGGGGGAGACCGCTAATGATGCTCCAGGTGGATTGGAACTGTTCAAGGAGAGTTCTCAATGAAATCAGCTTGGGATATGCACAGGAAAAAGAGTGCGGTTGTGGATTGGGCGAAGAAGATTTGGAAATTGAAGTTATTTCCTAGGCAGTAGATTTTTTGTTGGTGGGTTTTCCATTGGAAGATCCCTGTTGTTGCAATTGTTTTGTCCAAATGAATCTCTTTGGTTTCACGATGTGGAATGTGTCTAAAGGCTTATGAAGATATTCCTCATATTTTTCTTCTTTGCTCTTTTGCTCGCAGCTGTTGGGAGGCTTTGTGTTCTTCGTTCGGTTTCAGTTGGAAGCCTTCCTTTTCTCTTCAAGATAGTTATAAGTGGTGGTGTTCTGCAGGGCAAGTCTTTGCCTTTGGGTAAAATGTGGTTTCATGGCTGCTTCTTGCTATTATATTATATGTGGTTTGCTCGTAACAAATATCGATATGAGGAGGTGCATTGTCTAAATATTGGGTTTTGCGTCAAATCTTCTTTGATCTCAATTGTCATGATTATGTTTTGCTTAGCAGAAAGGTCCCTCCAGTGGTGTTTGCTCAATCATGAGCTATGGGTCTGAAAATTTTTATTAAGAGCACTACTCCTCAATAAAAATTTTATTAAGAACACTACTCCTCAATAAATTTTCTGGGTTTCTCCTTCTATTGGTTGGGTTAAGTTAAATGTCGATGGTTGTTCGTTGGGCAATCCTGGTATGGTTAGTGCAGGTGGTTTGTTTAGGGATGAATAATCAACTCTTCTATTAAATTTCAGCACCTATTTAGGTATCTGTTGCGTCTAGAACTTCTTCGAGAGCCGGATATTGAGATGACCACCTTAAGAGCTCTCCAACCAAGTTGGAATAACTGGGATGCCTGCACACACAAAGAAAGCAAGAACGGTCCGGCCTAGTTTTGGCCGGGGAACCGCCTCCGACGCTCAAATCAGCCTAGGCAACAATAATGGTTCTTGAGAGAGTTCTCAAGAACGTAATGAGTAAGTACTCAGATGAAAGTTCTAGTTACCTTTCTCCATGTTGGAGGTAGGTTTATATAGAAGTTACCTGGAGGCGGTGATTCCTTAAGTTCTGGATCGGTAGTTGAGGAGTGAGTGGAGTAGTGGAATAACGGCTCCTTCTTTGTCGCACCTTTGATAATGCTGTTATGCTGACTCACCTCCCCAATTCTCGGAATAGATATGCTGAGTGTTTACGCGTAACTAACTCTTCTTGACTTAGTCAAGAGAATCTTCTGAGAAATGCTAGAGTTGGATATTTTTCCCAAGTGTGGCACTTCTCCAACGAATAAATGGACCTGCCCAAGGGGGAGGTGTCTCTCCCGAATGAGGCCCTCGGGACCTTCTTTAGGGATGAGATGAGCCATCCCACATGGGAGGTGTCTCTCCCAAATGAGGCCCTCAGGACCTTCTTCAAGGAAGAAACCAGATAATAAAGAGGGGTGCATCCGTCCCTAGTGAGGCACTCGGGACCCTTTATGAGGGAAGAGATGCACCAGCACGAGGGAGGTGCATCTCTCCCGAGGGGGGGTGCATCTCTCCCGAGGGGGGGGCCATCGGGACCTTCGTTCCCCACAACAGAGCCCCCCATTCCGTGCGATTGACTTCTCGAACGTATGGAATGTTACTCCCAGGCTTCTTAGAAAATTTTCTTTCTTCTTGGAGAAACTTTAGGACGTCGTCTTGGATGAGAGCCATTATTTCTCCAAGGCCTTCGTAATTCCCAACCGTCGTACTAATTCATACTTATTGTTGCTTCTGATATGCGAATGGTCGTGTTATCTCAGCCGTTGATTTATTCGATCAAGGGCCGTTTGATTGAGATCTTGAGTCCCTTAATCTCGACCGTTGTGTCTGTTCATTGTTGGTCGTTGGATCGCGACCTTTCATGTGCCAGATCTCAACCGTCGCTTTGCTTGATTCACAGCCGTTGGATGTGTCTCTTCTTCTTCCTCCTCCTCACTATAAATAGAGGTTCAATCCTCATTTTCAATTTTTTGCTTGCAAACTCCCTCACGAAGTCCCCCCGATTGCGTTGCTTGCTTTCTCCAACTCGCTATTCCAATCTTCAAACCAGTAAGTTTTCTCTAACTTTTCTTCATTTCTTTCCTTTGTCATTTCCGTATTATGGATAATTTAAGAAAAGGCAAGGAAATAGCCCGAGCCCCCTCCCGACTGCCACGATCTCCAGTCCCGAGACGTCTTCCCGAACCCAATCCATGCATTATTCCAGTGAAGATGCTTTCTCAGGCTCTTCTGACTCTCGTATTGTGAGAGCAATTGCTGACTTAGCTAGGGACGACCCTCTTGACCAAGAACCTCTTTGCTCCGATTTAGGAACGGACTTAGTCAATCTTGGTCTTTCTATGGATTCTTCGGATGAGCGGGAAGTTGATAGTATTAATCAATCTCCTGGTAAATTCCGAGTGAGTCAGAGACATTATTCGCCTCGCCCACCCCTTTCTCGTCCCCAGGATTGCCACAACCGCTGGCCTCCTTTTATTTTCTCTGAATTGCTTTCCGAAGAGGCAGTTCTCGAAGAAAGGAACAAACCCAAGACACCCTCTCACATTGACTACGATCTCAAGTCTTCGGGTCCCGAATTCTATCCCGGAGATCTCAGCCCCAAACATCTCCAGCGTCTAAGGGATTTTTGTGAAATTCCAAAGAACTATCTCTTCCAGCTCCCGTCTTCTTCTAGTCGGGTTGGAGAGCCCCCGAACGGGGCCTTCTCCCTTTATTACGATGCTTTCTTAGGAGGTCTTCGCTTTCCGATTCAGAAAATTTTCGAAGACCTTCTCGTTCATTACAGAATTTCTCCCTCCAACCTTATTCCAAATAGTTGGAGAAGTGTTTCCTGTTTTGTTGGTTTTTGTCACAATGTTGGAGTCGAACCAACATTCCCCCTTCTTCTGCGTTTCTTCGAAGTTAAGAGTCAATCAAAAGGGGGTTGGCTCTCTCTTCTTCGTCGGGCAACCGACGCTGTGGATTGGTCAGGCAACATCATTTTGCCGAAGTCTATGCCTACCTCCACCAAAGGGTGGAGACATCACTTTTTCTTCTGCCAACCCTCCAGTTCTGCCGCCATTCCCAACTTCTTTTGTGAAGAAATCTAAATCTGATCTTAAAGGACTCAATAATCTCATTGAGTTATCCGCCGCCGAAGAAGCGGCTTTAGAAAAGATCATCCAAGTTGGCGGAGATTCAGCCGCAGTTCACGGATATTTACCTGAGTATCCGTCTGCTCTTCAGTTGTGGGGCTTTTCTCCAGGTTAGCCCCTTCTTCATTGATATTCTTCAATTTTGTATATTTTTCTTATCTTCGCACTTTCTGACTTTCTTCGTTTGTTGTCGCAGTGTCTAGCAAATTGGACATCGACGCTCTTCGGGCACTAACAACCGGGAATGTCAAAGAGGCTTTCGCCCGAAAGCCAGCGAAGAAAGGTGGTGCCACGGACACGGGTCCCGTCGCCCAAGCTCTCGGCGCTCCTAGCTCGTCCAAGCCTTCGGGCAAGAAGACTGCGAGGAAGAGTGTCTCGATGGGAGGAGGGCCTCCTGAGATAAGTATTCCCCAGGCTTCTCCTTCAAGCCGCTCGGGATGGCCTTGAAGAGGGCTCGGGAGAGTGAGAAGGCCGTTGAGGAGGGCTCCCAAAAGTCCCCTGTCTTCGTTCCCGGCTGGGATCTGACCTCCTCCGACATAGTGCTGGGGGACTCCAACGCTGCCAGATCTTGGCTTCTTGAGGGGATGATCCCTTCGGACCGAAAGCATCTGAAGGATCTTTCGGATGACAAATTCTATGCCAACGCCTACAGGTAATTCTCCGTCCTTAGTCCCTCATAGTTCTCCAAGTGATTTCTTTAACATGGTATTCCGTATTTTCTCCAGGTTCTTCTCTGGAGGGCGCATTACATGGGCGAGTGCATGATTCGTTCCGAGCACCTGAGAGATCAACTTCGAGAGCTGAAGGAAAATCAGGAACGCACCGCTGCAGACCTTTCTGAGTCTATTAAGACTGTTAGGTCTCTGAAGAAATGTGACGAAGAAAGGAGCTTGAAGCTGAAGGAGATATCCCGAAGCAAGGCGGCTCTCAAGGGGGAACTCTCCGAGGCCAAGGAAAATTTGGAAGAGGCCCTTCAAGAAATGGAGAAGTTAAGGCGCGAGAAAGCTGAGATGGAGTCCATTGCCATGGAACTTCGCGAAGAAGTCCGAGCTGGTAAACTCCCCGTCAGTGCCGATGAGGTGCCCGAGGTGGTCCAGAAAGAGATCATCACTTCTTACCTCGGCACTTCTCAGTTCAAGAATCTCCAGGTGGCTCTCTCCCCCCCTCCCCCCCCCGGCGGGGGGGGGGCGCTCTCTTCGTCGTTCGCCGGCGGGGGGGTGTTCCCCCCCGGGGGGAGGGGGGGGGGGGGGGGGGGGGGGGGGGGGGGGGGGGGCCCGGGGGGGGGGGGGCGGGGGGGGGGGGCACGGCCCCCCCCCCCCCCCCCCCCCCCCCCCTTTCTTGGTGGGGGTGGAGGGGGGGGGGGGGGGGGGGGGGGGGGGGGGGGGGGGGGGGGCAACCGGGCCGGGGGGGAGGGGGTGGAGGGGGGGGGGGGGGGGGGGGGTTCGGGGACCACATAATCCACATCGACGATAATACAATAGTGAACAGATAATAATCATAAACTAACAATGAATGATCATGGAATTCAGAAATAAGGTGTCGGACATAATCGAGTGCGGAAATAAATATCAAATCAGATAAATTAAGAAGGCGGTGGGCGGAATCCACTCCTTCACCAAACGGAAGTGAGGTCAAAATTTAGTTAAGTACACGTCTCAAGTTATAAAGGTAAGTTAAAATTATTACAATTCTTCTAAGTATCTTGTCACAAAAGAAGGGGTAACTACTCATAAGTCTCCTCCATAATAAATATATCTTCTTCAAAGTTGAGGACCATGGAGACCCAACATGATTGCTCCCATACAACTCCGGGGCTAACCACGGTACGCACGGTAATCTTCTTCGGTATGGTCACCGAAGTCTTCAACGTAGCCAGCCTCCGGATGGTAGTATGAGGTATCCGGGTCCGCCTCGGGGAGGGTGCCATCGGAGTAATCACTGTAGAATAGCCTAACAAAATATTGCAACGAGAAAAGGAATGAGTTCAAAAGAACTCAGCAAGGAAGTTATCCCACCACACATAAACCACAAGATAATCATAAAATGATGCGAGATGATATGAGGCATATAATGCAATATGACTTTATTCTAAGTATGCTGGTCATCTATGGTAGACATGCTTTAAGTCATAGCACCATACTTCTTTAGGTAGTCTCGGTCACTCATCACCGGGGGAATTGGGTCTGCATCCCTCTCGGACAAATCCATGGTTGGGGGTTTCGGTCACCGCTCTCTCACATCACCGTTTGGTCTAAGTATTGGCGCATGTCGGGGGTATAGCCTAGCCCAATGCAAGTCATCTACTTAATCATATCATGCCGGTTCCAGATACTTCCATTCCTCCCCTCTCGGGATCCTTTCCGGTATCCTTCACACTAGAGTCACGGATATTACTCACCGGACTCATCAACCCTATTGGTCATCCACAAATGGTAAACGGGAAGCTCTCACGTCCCTCTCACGGATCATTTCACCGGTCTTGAGTGCCCGTGAGCCCAAGTCTAGCCATTTGTAACCCTACCAATAAATGGCCCCTTTCGGGTAACCGTAATGCAATTTATGTCCTCTCACGGAGTGGATACCGGTCTTGAGCGCCCACAAATCCACACTACTACCACGGGTTGTTCGGTCTCAATGCCCTTCCGAATCGGGTCTGATATGATAGGGACATCCTAGCCATACATCTAGACAAATCCTATGCATGTCATTCAATAACCCGGGAAAGCGTCAATGGACACCTTCGGAGAACATCCCATACTATTCCCTCCGATGTCCAAGGACAGAAGCACCGATAGGGTACCCCTCAATCCCAAGTTATACTTAAGCAATCACATGCCCAAGTTCATCATATCAGTTCACAAGATACAACGTCATAATAAACATTCAATTCATGACATTGACATAAGTCATCATATATTGAAATTGATAAACATGATAAAACATTGAAGTAATATAATGTAAACACAAAGCTACTGTTAAAAGACATATGTAGCAAGTCTAACACGATAAGAATATGAAATAGAAACTATATTTACTAGGTTAGGAATACCAAGTCAAGATTTCCATATCCTAGGTAATTACATCGATAACTATCCTTACCTTGAATCGGAGAAGAGAATGGTCCAAGATCACAAGCGATGGCCCAAATAGTCTTAAAGTCCTAAACAAGCATATATGAAAGGTTAGAGAAGAAATCAGAACAATCGGAGATCAAACGAATCGGAAGCTGGGCAAAAGTTGCTTGACGGCAACTCTATTGGTCGATACATTTGGTCGATAGTATCGACCAATAGTATCGACCAAATCAATTCCGGGACGACAAGGCGGCTTTTCGGATTCTTGCCCAGATTTGGTCTTCGGGTCTCGGATTGACATGAAACTTGGAGGATAGTCTAAGCACAACATGGGGACACTAATTATCAAGAAACTTTCATAATCCAATGGTCCATTTGGAAATCCCCAAATTGACATATTAAGGTTAAGAGTTGTAGATCATGGCATTGGCTATATCTCAATGCAAATTAGGGGAAAACATGGGGGATTAGGTAGGGAATCGTTTAGAAGTAACATGGAGCACATATGCAAGGTATAGATTAGGTTAATCATGAGCTTCATCTCAGTTTTGGTAAATAAAGCAAGTTGGTAAGCAATAAATCATGGAAATGTGTAGTCAATGATCATGAGGTGAATCAATCATAGTCATATCGGTGAAAACATCATTGTATGGGGTTTAGAAGGTTCATGGCAAGGTGTATGCAAGGTTGCAGCACCTTGGCCATGGTCCCAACAGTAAAATAGAGAAAAGATGAGTGAGAAAGTGATTAGGAGAGAGAGTCATACCTTTAAAGTGGAACAAGAAAGTAGGAATGAGTGGTTGGCAATGATTGATGAAGAAGATGCTTCACCACTACCAAGGAGGAGTTCTTGGGAGGCTCTCTCACGTTCCCAGATGTTAAAAACGCGAGAATAGGGCTCCAGTCTCGAGGAATAAATAAATAGAAAAGAATATTCCAAGAATCTTTAAATGCGGGCTCAGCGAGACTTGTTGGTCGATACCTTTGGTCGATGGTATCGACCAATAGTATCGACCAAAACAATCTCTGCAGAAATTTTTACAGAATAGTTCAGCAACTTTAGGTGCGGACTTGGAGGGCTATACAAGGTCAAATTGCATGGGGTTTTCTCCTACAGTTCACTCAAGAGGTCTAGTTTCAGGGAGTACCTTCGGATTATGCACGGGAGTCCGTTTGCTATTTCAACTGTCTCGCTCTTCATCGGTGCGCAGATTCTAACTTAGCTTGGTAATGTGCTCAAGGAAGGAGCAGCATCATCAATGTCCATAAAGCTGGAATCCCGACATTACGTCATCAACCAGTAGGGCCCATAAGTCCCTCCTACCACCACTTCGGGTCTTTGGACCTACAAACATAACAATGACCGGGTCGGGTCAAGGTTAGGTAAAAGCTGGATTTTACATTCTTCCCCCCTTAAAAGAATTTCGTCCTCGAAATTGAAAGCGTACCTGTGCTCCCAAAAAGATGAGGAAACTTCTCCTTCATTTCTTCTTCCTTTTCCCATGAAGCCTCTTCCGGGGTATGGTTCTTCCACCGAATCTTCACCAAAGGGATGGTGCGATTCCATGTTGCTTGTCCTTTTTATCTAGGATTTCAGCTGGTCCTTCATCGTAAGAAAGATCAGCACTAAGTCCTTCGGGTGCTTGCTGTAGTATGTGTTCCGGGTTCTCTATGTACTTCCGAAGCATCGAAACATGGAACACATTGTGAACTCCAGCAAGAGATGGAGGCAAGGCCAAGCGATAAGCAACGGGTCCAACCCTTTCCAAGATTTCAAAAGGTCCGATGAAGCGGGGGCTAAGCTTTCCTCTCACATTGAATCTCATCACACCTTTCATAGGTGATA
This sequence comes from Hakea prostrata, assembly GCF_041222555.1. Lineage (NCBI taxonomy): Eukaryota > Viridiplantae > Streptophyta > Magnoliopsida > Proteales > Proteaceae > Hakea > Hakea prostrata. The sequence goes on from NW_028291222.1 coordinate 141,369, forward strand.
CTTTAAGGAAAACTTTCTCTCCAATAGGAAACTCCAGATCGGTCCTTCTCTTGTCGGCATAGGATTTCTGTCTTGGTGAGCAGACTTAATCCTCTCTCTAATCATGTCGACCATAGCACTTGTAGCTTCAATCATTTCCGGGCCTAAGACTTTTCTTTCACTGTCTCGAGTCCAATACAAAGGCGTTCTACAAGTGTTACCGTACAAAGCTTTAAAAGGAGCCATGCCTATTGTTGATTGATAACTGTTGTTATAGGCAAACTCCACTAAAGCTAAGTGTTCATCCCAATTTCCACCCATGTCCACCACACAAGATCTAAGCATATCTTCTAAAATTTGAATCGTCCGCTCAGATTGTCCATCAGATTGGGGATGATGAGCTGTACTCGAGTTTAATTGGGTTCCCAGGGCTTTCTGCAATCCATTCCAAAACCTTGAGGTGAACCTAGGATCACGGTTAGACACAATACTCACTGCCACACCGTGTAGACGAACCACGTTGTCCACATAGAGTCTAGCTAGCTTGTCCAAAGTGTAGGTGATCTTCATAGGTATGAAATGGGCTGATTTAGTCAACCTATCTACAACCACCCACACGGTGTCATTTCCTTTACTTGTCCGCGGCAAGCTAGTCACGAAGTCCATGGATATATCTTCCCACTTCCAACTAGGCAGGGGAAGGGGCTGAAGCAATCCGGACGGAGGTTGGCGAACGGCTTTAACACGCTGACAAGTCTCGCACTTGGCAACAAAGTCTTCCACATCCGCTTTCAAGCTATTCCACCAAAAATGTTCCCTTAAGTCTTTATACATTTTGGTACCCCCAGAGTGTATTGTAAAGATCGACTGGTGTGCTTCTTTCAATATTTCCTTCTTGATTTCATCAACAGCGAGGCACACAGAGTCTACCTCTAAACAATAAGGCACCATCTAAAGATGTACTAAAAGCGGGGTCCATCTCTGAATTCGTGGCAACCTTCCCAATCTTCTCTCTCGGTTCGGGGTCGAGAACTTTGCAAAGCGACGATCCGGTCTCTAAGGGTGGATCTTGCCGTCATGGCAAAAAGAATACAATCCGAACCCTCAGGAACCACTTCTAAGCCAAACCTTTCCATTGACAGCAACAAAGGTCGACTCAAAGCACACAAGTTCAAATCCTTCTTCGACTCTTCCTACTAAGAGCATCCGCAACTACATTTGCTTTACGGGTGATATTGGATGTCACAATCATAGTCGGAAACCAACTCCAGCCATCTTCTTTGTCTCATATTCAGCTCTTTACGGGTGAAGAAGTATTTCAAACTCTTATGATCTGTGAAGATAGCGATCTTCTCACCGTATAGGTAATGTCTCCAAATCTTTAAAGCAAAAACAACGGCGGCAAGCTCTAAGTCGTGAGTGGGATAATTCCGCTCATAGTCTTTCAATTGCCGAGAAGCATAAGCCACAACTTTGTCCGTGTTGCATCAACACGCAACCCAATCCGATCATGGAAGCATCGGTGTAGACTGTCAACCCACCGGAACTATCAGGTATAGTCAAAACCGGGGCGCTTGTCAATCTAACCTTCAGCTCCTCAAAATTCCTCTCGCAAGACTCGGTCCAAACGAACTTCTCTTCCTTTCTAGTTAGCTTAGTCATAGGGGCAGCCAACCTAGAAAAATTCTCGATAAATCTCCGATAGTATCCTGCCAATCCAAGGAAACTTCTTATCTCGATCCACGGTCTTCGGTCTTTCCCAATCGGTAACGGTTTGCACTTTTTCCGGGTCGACACGAATACCTTCGGCTGAAACAACATGGCCAAGAAACACTACCCTTGAGAGCCAAAAGTCACACTTGCCAAACTTAGCATAGAGTTTCTTTTCTCTCAACCTTTGCAAAGTGAAGTTCGGATGTTCCGCATGCTCTTCTTCATTCTTCGAGTAAATCAAGATGTCATCAATGAATACGATCACAAACTTATCGAGCACATCATGAAATACCCGGTTCATGAGGTCCATGAACACGGCGGGGGCATTTGTTAAGCCAAAAGGCATAACTTTGAATTCATAGTGTCCATACCTTGTTCGGAACGCCGTCTTAAAGATATCACTTGACTTCACTTTCAACTGGTGATACCACGATCTTAAGTCAATCTTCGAGAAAACAGACGCGCCCTTCAAGCTGGTCAAACGGGTCATCAATCCGAGGCAACGGGTCTACGTTCTTGATCGTTAACTTGTTCAACTCTCTGTAGTCAATGCATAGGCGCATACTACCATCTTTCTTCTTAACGAACAAGACCGGAGCTCCCCGGGGTGACACACTTGGCTGCACAAAACCTCTATCCGGGAGTTCATTCAGCTGAGCTTGCAACTCCTCTAGCTCGGTAGGCGCCATCCTGTAAGGAGCTTTAGACACCGGAGACGCTCCGGGAGTTAAGTCTATGGAAAACTCAACCTCTCTATCGGGGGTAGTCACGATAAATCGTCTGGAAACACATCAGCGAAGTTACAAACTACTTGACATTTTCGGGTCTCTTCTTTTCCTTAACCTTGCTTCCGGATGAAACATCTTCCACTAGGGAGTGGACTTGCATTAAAGCGGTCAAAGTCTTCTTGCTCACTCTTCCCTTCCTTCCTTGGAACTCCAAAGCTGAATTCCCCTCCAATCGGAATTGGATCTTCTTTGAAGAGCACAAGATCACGGCGTTGTAGGATGTCAACCAATCAATTCCCAAGATCACGTCGAAATCTCTCATATCGAACAACACCAACCTTGCCTTCAAGTTCAAACCACAAACACAAACAGGACATTCCTCTAACACTTTATCTAGTTTAACAGCGAGACCCAACGGGGGTACAAATTGATAAATAACTAGACAAACATTTGGGTGTTAGGTTAGTCTTCCTGACAAAAGTAGATGAAATGAATGAATGAGATGCACCCGTATCAAACAATACAAATGCTTTGGTAAAGAAGCGACTAACAATGTACACTGTAACAACATCATGACAAGCTTCTTGGTCGGTGCCGGATATCTTGAAGACTCTGCCGGCGGGGAGGGGCGGGGACACTCTTACGAGCAGGGAGCACCGGGCTGAGACAGGACTCCTTCTGGGGGCGAGGCGGGCAAAATGGCCGGGCTGTTTGCAAAAGAAGCAAACATTATCCTTCGGTCCAACGAGAGGTAGCTGCCACTGGAGGTCTCTGAAATGCGGGCACGGGGTGTACCATTCCGGGTAGAGAAGGCTGAACAATTCCTGCGGGTCGGGTCCCACTAGTGCGGCCATGCTTGGCCTACATGAGCGACCTTGGGACTCGGCCCAACACTCCGGGGCTGATAGGTGGGAGTGGGGGTGCGGTGCGAGGCTTCACAAAACGACGGTCGGTACGATCAACAAATCCGGAAGGTCCGGATTGCCAAGGTTCTGTGCTCGCACATTCTCCTTCTCGGTTTCCTCAATTTTCTTCGCATTCTCCACGGCTTTGAGCATAGTCTCCAAGAGGTAAGGCGGTGAGGTGGACTTTGATCGAAGGTCGCGGCCCTTTGAAAAATTTCTTCGCCTTGGCAACATCGGAACTCAAAGAATCGGGAGCGAAGAAAAAGAGTTCTTCAAACTTCTGCTGGTATTCCGGCCGAGAAAGGGCACCTTGTACCAATGCCATGAATTCTGCCTCTTTGGCATCCTTTACCGACTCGGGGAAATAGTTCCTACAAAATGCTTCCTTGAACAACTCCCCCAAGTAACCACACCGGCATGAAGGTTCTCGAGAATAGGCCTGGTGGAGGTCCACCATGCATCGGCTTCATGTTGGAGCTTACGTTCCGCAAACAACACCTTCGATTATCGAACACTTGCGGGTGTCTAAATGCCTTTTCCAATTCTCTCAACCATCTATTAGGAAAGAGGGTGTCCTTGGTCATTCCGGTAAAAGATGGTACTTGGAGTTTAAGAAAACTTTCCATCAGCTTGGTATGCGGGATCTCGGTGGACCTCTCCACATACGGAGCTGCACGGCCGGGGTTTCTTGAACCACTTGCTCGGTTCTCTTCTCGCATAGCCAAAAATCCGGTCATCATTTGATTGAGCTGCGCCGCTTGTTGCTTTGCATCATGTTGGTCATAATGCTAGCAATGTCTCTGAAGCTTCCGATTTCGGGAGCATCGGGAACTCCATTAGGGGCGGGGTGCTCTCCTTGTCTTTGCTGGTCCGGGGGTCCCAGCGGGCACATCTTCAACTCCGGATTTATCAGAACCAATCAAACGATTCCTCAGAAGCACCATTCTGCAAACATCGGAAATTTACAACATCGAAAATCAACTTGTCAAAATCACTTGATCAATAGAATAGAATGCCCAAATCATGCTTAAAATCATCAACATAGCAAGATTATAGTCCAACATTGACAAGAAACAAATCACAAATCAGATTTCCACAAAAGCCCAAAAGCGAGAAATTTTTCCCTATTGGTCGATACATTTGGTCGATGGCATCGACCAATAGTATCGACCAAAAAACATTCTAGCGTGAAAAGCAGAATATATGGTTCACCCGTTTCATTTCCAAAACATTTCCATTTCAAACTTGGCTCTGGGAAAACTTCTCCTTAAGGTCTCTAAGGGTTTTAGGGGTGATTTGAGACTTCCAACACTCTTGCAAGCTTGCATTGATCAACAACACAAGTAAGTCTCATTCTCTTCTTCTCTCTTCTTGCGTTTTCATTTACCAAGATATGATTTTTCTTCAAAACTGCAAAATGGTTGATGCTAATGGTTAGAATCATGTCTAGGGACGTTTAGAAACATGCTCCCACCATTTTACAAGCCAAACTAAGCATGAAACACAAGATTTCACATTCTTAGGATTCAAAAATCACTATTCATCTCAATATTTCCAACTTTACAAATACTTGCCTCATTTTTAAACCAAAATGAATTTTGACATGAAACCAAGTCCCACATGACTAATTTACCATGGGGAAGGTGTTCCCACATTCGGTTTGCCGAAATTCCAACTTTTGAAAAATCTCAAACATAGCCCAAAAGAGGATTTCTTCCTTCACCTTCTTGCTGAATTTTCACTTCTACATGGCCAAGATGTTAGATTTTCACCAAGCGAAACATCCCAGCATGTTTATCCAAGTCTTATACACATGCTAGTATGTTCGAATCGCATTTTCGCAACAATTTCAAATTTTCGAAAAATTACAAAAATGCCCTTCATCTAACAAATGAACAAGGGAATTAATCAAAATGAAATTTCTTTCTTGTCTCCGCGGAGTTCATCATGCCCGAGAGGAGGACGGAGGGCTGTGAGAGGTATAGGACATGCTCCACGGCGGGGAGGTGGCCGAGGAGGACCTCTTCATATCACCTCGGGCGAGTTCTGTTCGAGCACTACTTCTATGACATACCGATCGAGTACGGGCGGTTGGTAGTCTTAGATGAGCTAGAGACCTTTCGCATACGGGAGAGGTTAGAGGCGATGGGATGGTTATCTTTGTACACCACGCCATATCCGGTCTACCCCGAGCTTGTCGGGTACTTTTATAGTAACACTGACCTACCGATTCGAGGATGACCCGCGAGATGGTCCTCGGATTGTCATCTGCTCCGTGGTCGAGGCGTTGAGATCACATTCACTACCGGCGAGTTGGCTGGGATCTTGGGAGTGCCGTCTGTACCGGACTTTCGCTTGTGGATTCCTCCTCGCCGACATTACGGAGGGTCTCATTCCATACGAGACACACGAGATATGCAAGACTACGTGGGACGATGAGAAGCTGCTTCATGCCCGGGAGTGGCACTTCTATGATACCATCTGCCCGAGTCATCGCTCGCTTTGTCGGGCGAAACATTATTCCGAAGGCGGGGGCATCACGGTAGGGTGACGATTATGGAGGCACTAGTCATCTATTGCATTTACATTGGCGTGCGAGATAGACTTGGCTCACATCATGCGGCATATCATGATGGACCGAGTTGAGTCTCCCGGGGTCGGGAACTTAGCTTTCGGCCGGGTCTTGACACGCATTTTCCGGTACTTCCGGGTGGATTTAGAGGACACACTGATGATTCTGATATAGAGATAGGTGAGGACCTCTGTGCATGGTCGGTCAAGAAAATGGGGCTTGGTAATGCGGTTAGATCGGACAATGAGGCCGACATCGATGGGGATGCCGAGGATGACGATGTAGATGAGCATGGAGACGATGATGATCGGGGTGATGCTCCGGTTCGGGATGATGACCGGGGGCATCGGGGAGATTCCCGCTCCACGATTCTCCGAGGATGGAGGTCCATCTCACCGGACTTACGAGGCTCCGGGTGTGACTTCTCATCGGTCTCCGATTTATTCCATACTCGAGAGGATCGAGGCTCGACGAGATGAGGATGGAGACATACATGCACACTTTAGGTGAGAGGTTTACACGGCTCGAGGATGAGTTCGGATCGAGGAGGGATCGGACGGATCGTCGGAGTAGATCACCTAGATAGATAGCATTAGGAGTTTTCCTTTTTATGTTTCCCGGATGTACTTTCTTTCGGACTTGTAAAAATTTTCTTATGTGATTAATGAGATCAAGTTGTTTTGCTTATATTATTGTATCTTATTCCATAATCGGTTAAGTTTCATTTATTCGAGTTACTAATCTCGGTTATCTATTATTCAGCTCTAAGAATAGTTGAGTTACCCTTTTTGATCGGTAACTCGGAATGTTCCATCATCGCTTCCGTGGTTAGGGTCTTACTGAACACTGGGGCTCACGATACCACTCTGTCACATCCACCCAGCCGGTACCCTATCGGCATGCCGGGATGTGATCCACAGCCCCGAAGATCCATAGTTCGGGGACCACATAATCCACATCGACGATAATACAATCATGAACAGATAATAATCATAAACTAACAATGAATGATCATGGAATTCAGAAATAAGGTGTCGGACATAATCGAGTGCGGAAATAAATATCAAATCAGATAAATTAAGAAGGCGGTGGGCGGAATCCACTCCTTCACCAAACGGAAGTGAGGTCAAAATTTAGTTAAGTACAAGTCTCAAGTTATAAAGGTAAGTTAAAGTTATTACAATTCTTCTAAGTATCTTGTCACAAAAGAAGGGGTAACTACTCATAAGTCTCCTCCATAATAAATATATCTTCTTCAAAGTTGAGGACCATGGAGACCCAACATGTTGCTCCCATACAACTCCGGGGCTAACCACAGTACGCCAGTAATCTTCTTCGGTATGGTCACCGAAGTCTTCAACGTAGCCAGCCTCCGGATGGTAGTAAGTGAGGTATGCGGGTCCGCCTCGGGGAGGGTGCCATCGGAGTAATCACTGTAGAATAGCCTAGACAAAATCATTGCAACGGGTAACGGAATGAGTTCAAAAGACCCAACGGGGGGGTTCCCCCCCACATGTGGGGGGCCCCGGGGGGGGGGGCCCCGGGGGGGGGGGGGGGGGGGGGGGGGCCGGGGGGGGGGGGGGGGGGGGGGGGGCCCCCCCCACAAAAAAAAAAAAAAAAAAAAAAAAAAAAAAGAAGGGGGGGGGAGGAGAAATAAAAAAAAGAAAAAAAAAAAAGGAAAAATAAAAGAAAAGAAGAAAAAAAGAGAGAGGGGGAGGAGAAAAGGGGAGAGGAGAGGGGAAAAACACCCATCCATCGGGAGAAAAAGAGGAAAAAAAAAAAAAAAAAAAAAAAAAAAAACAAAAAAAAAAGAGAAGAGGGGGGAGGAAAGTGGCACTTTATAGACAACATCCTTGTAAGTGTAAATCTCATAAATAGCACAAGGACGCTTCCACTCAATGGTCGGACTAAGCATCGTACGGAGCATAACCACTCGCGGGATCTTCGGAGTAATTGTGGTAACCGCAATCACCTTCCTGGAGATATGCCTCTTCGCCTTGCGCTTCTTCATAGGGACCGTCATAGTACTCGGTACTGCGGGATAGTCTAACAACATTGTACAATAAAGGAATGAGTTTCAAAGAAACTCGGTAAAGCGATTAAAAATCCATAATAACATAAATGGCGGGATTCGAGAACAAACATAAATGCAATATGATATGAGACAAGCAATGAATGAATGAATCTAACTCTATGTATGCTGGTCTCTATTAGCGGACATGCTTTAAGTCATAGCACCGTACTTCTTTAGGAAAGTCCACTCACATCCTCAACCATTTAAGATATCTTGGATTCTCTCACGGATCATTTCACCGGTCTTGAGCAGCCGATTGGTAATGGGTCCTTCATCCCTCGGGACAAACCATGGCGGGGGGTTAAGTCAACACACTCTCTCACAACCATTTGGTATAAAATCTTGGCGCATGTCGGGGGTAAAACCTAGCCAAATGCAAGTCTTCTACTTAGTTACATCAAGTCGGATCCGGATACGTCCATTCCTCGTCCACGACGATCCTTTCCGGTATCCTTCACACTAGAGTCGGCGTATCCTATGGCACCGACCAACTCGGACTACGGACTCATCAACCCTATTGATCATCCACATATGGTAAACGGGAAGCTCTCACGTCCTCTCACGGGTTGGTTACCGGTCTTAAGCGCCCGTGAGCCCAAGTCTAATCATATGCAACCCTACCAATAAATGGCCCCCACAATGTGATTCCTGTCCTCTCACGGGTTGGTTACCGGTCTTGAGCGCCCATGAATCCCCATTGCTACCACGGGTCGTTCGGTCTCAATACCCCTCCGATTAGGGTCGACATAACGGGACATCCTAGCCAAACACTACTAGACAATCCTAGATATGTCATCCAACGGTTTAGGAAGGTGTCCAGAGGGCATCTCCGGGAAACATCCCATAATATTCCCGTAGTAGTCCAAGGACGAGAAGTGTCAAAAGGACACCTCTCCTTTCCAAACCATACTTAAGCATACACATGCATCAATTCATATCATCACATATATGGTAACTTCATATATGGAAAGAAATCAATAATTACAATCACTTTTATAACATTGGTAAGTAAATCATACATGAATCAATTTAATATGAATAAGTAATGCTCTTTGTAATCAAAGTTATGCAACAGTAGTATATCATTGTAAGAATCTAATTTAGGAATCATATCTATGATATTCAAATATAGAAACTAGATTCATGCTATCTATGTAATTAAGGAAATAACCATCCTTACCTTTTATAACTCGCAAAGGAATCCTAAGAAATCAAGTAAGATCTTGGCAAACTTGAGAAGAAGGTCCTAAACAAGTATATACAACATATTAGGAAAGATCCCTAACAGAAAAGATACCAAAACATCCAACACGGACCAAGTGCGGAGTTGCTTTGTACTCATTGGTCGAGTGGATTGGTCGAGTGGTCGATCGACCAATCGGTCGACCAATGCGAGACGATAACCTAGAAAAACAGAGTTTTAAGATATGAAATCCGAATTTGGTGGTTCAAAAGGGTACTAATCAAGGGGTAGACTACATCAGTAGTATTCTAACATATAGGGGACCTCAAAACACTAATCAAATCAAGATATCAAGATCCAAATTAGGAAACAAAAAGTCACCATAATTAGATCAACCATGGATCTTGATGAATTTGAAATAGAAATCAAAGACAAGAACAATAGGAGGATGGATCATTGCTTTCGGTAATGGTATCATGAAAACATACTTAGATCTTCATGGAATAAGGCTTAGAAGCATAAATCTAAATAAGGAAATAAAACCTACCATATATGTAACTACCATGCATCATGAAGAACACATAGTAAGGTAGAAGAGAACAACTAGAAATCTATAGATTATGGATCATGGAAAGAAAACACAGTAATTAACTACTAACATGATCAACATAGAAGATCCAAAGAGATCGGAATTCAGATTAGGAGTTTAACAAAGATTAAATCATGGTTTGATCATGATTCCTTCAAAAGCTTGCAATGATCTTGGTTAAGATCATTGTTCTAGCCTCAAATCCTTAGGATGATCATGAGAACATGTTCGGAGATGTTTGCAACGAGAGAATGCAGCATCTCTTCTACTGTCTCAACTCAAAAAGGAAAGAAAAACAAAGATGGAGGAGAAGAAGAGAGAGTAGACATACCTTTTGATGCAAAAAGAAGAGTTTCGACGAAGATCCGTCAAGAAAACACCAAGGATGCAAGAGAGATGACTTGCGAGAGGTCTTTGGTTCGTTCGAGAGAGTTTGGAGGCAGCAAATACGAAGTGGACTCGAGATTGGACTTAAATAGAGCAAGAACAACCTAATTGCCAAAGACGGCACTCATTGGTCGAGTGGATTGGTCGACTGGCCCGATCGACCAATCGGTCGACCAATCTTGGCAACAAGACCAAAACGAGGAATTGAAGGTCCAGATCAAATCCAATCTTAAAGGGGTTTTGCACACAAGTCAAGTGACTTACCTAATAGGTAGAAATGCCTTCAAACCAAGATAGAGAGCACTCCAAGTCCATCAACTAATTAGATCTTCATCGAGATTCAGTTTCCATAAATAGAACCTCATCATCAACTTTCGTGGATTCAAAGCCGGACACCAAGTCCTCCTTTGGGATGGCCCAAAGCTGACTTCTTACTTTACTTCGGGTCATCGGACCTACAAATAACAAGGTTTCCGGGTCAAGGTTAGGGCTGGGTTTTACATTCTCCCCCCTTAAAGAAATTTCGTCCCCGAAATTGAAAGCGTACTGTGCTTCCAAAGAGGTAAGGAAACTTCTCCTTCATATCTTCTTCCTTCTCCCAAGAAGCTTCTTCGAGGGGTATGGTTCTTCCACCGAATCTTCACCAAAGGAATGGTGCGATTCCCATGTTGCTTGTCCTCCTTATCCATGATTTCGGCCGGTTCTTCATCATAGGTCAAATCAGCACTAAGTCCTTCAGGTGCTTGCCGCAAAATGTGTTCCGGATTCTCTATGTATTTTCGGAGCATCGAAATATGAAACACATTGTGAACACCAGCAAGAGGCGGAGGTAATGCTAATCGATACGCAACAGGTCCAACCTTTTCCAAAATCTCGAAAGGTCCAATGTAACGAGGGCTAAGCTTTCCCTTAACATTGAATCTCATCACACCCTTCATTGGTGAGACCTTGAGAAAGACTTTCTCTCCAACTTGAAATTCCAAATCGGTCCTTCTCTTATCGGCATAAGATTTACTGTCTCGACTAGGCGAGACTTAATCCTTTCTCTTATCATATCTACCATAGCACTTGTAGCTTCAATCATCTCGGGACCTAAGACTTTTCTTTCACCTGTCTCGAGTCCAGTACAAAGGTGTCCTACAAGTACTGCCATACAAAGCCTTGAATGGAGCCATGCCTATTGTTGCTTGATAAGCTGTTGTTATAGGCAAACTCAACCAAAGCTAGGTGTTCATCCCAATTACCACCCATATCCACCACACAAGATCCGAGCATGTCTTCCAATGTCTGAATTGTCCGCTCGGATTGTCCATCGGCTTGTGGATGATGAGCTGTACTCAAGTTCAATTGGGTTCCCAAGGCCTTCCGCAAACTATTCCAAAACCTTGAGGTGAACCTAGGATCACGATCCGAAACAATACTCAATGGCACACCATGCGGACGAACCACATTATCCACATAAAGCCTTGCTAGCTTATCCAAAGTATGAGTGATCTTCATAGGAATGAAATGGGCTGATTTGGTCAACCTATCAACAATCACCCACACGGTGTCATTGCCTTTACTTGTCGAGGCAAGCTAGTCACAAAGTCCATGGAGATATCCTCCCACTTCCAACTAGGAATAGGAAGAGGCTGAAGTAATCCAGGATGGAGGTTGTTGAACGGCTTTCACACGTTGGCAAGTCTCACACTTGGCAACAAAATCATCAACATCCGCCTTTAGACCAATCCACCAAAAATGTTCCTTCAAGTCCTTGTACATCTTGGTGCTTCCGGGTGTCATAGTAAAAGCCCGGCTGGTGTGCTTCCTTCAATATTTCTTTCTTAACTTCTTCGTTTGCGAGCACGCACACAGTCTTCCTCTAAACAACAAAGCACCATCCATGGATATACCAAAGTCGGGGTCCGACTCGGGATTCGAAGAAATCTTCTCAACTTTGATCAAAAACTCTTGATCGAACTCTGTGAGCAACAATCTTATCTCTAAGACCAGATCTTGCCGTCATGGCGGAAAGAATAAATTCAGAATTCTCGGGAACGATTTCCAAATCAAAACTCTCAATAGAAGACCACAATGGTAAACTCAAAGCATTCAAATCCAAAGTCTTCTTCTGGTTCTTCCTACTAAGAGCATCGGCAACAACATTTGCTTTCCCAGGGTGATCTTGAATATCACAATCATAATCGGAGACTAGTTCCAACCATCTCCTTTGTCTCATGTTCAACTCCTTTTGGGTAAAGAAGTATTTCAAACTCTTATGATCCGTGAAAATGGCAATCTTCTCACCGTAAAGATAATGTCTCCAAATCTTCAAAGCAAAGACAACGGCGGCAAGTTCTAGATCGTGAGTGGGGTAATTCCGCTCATAATCCTTCAATTGCCGAGAAGCATAGGCTACGACCTTGCCATGTTGCATCAGTACACAACCCAAACCAATCTTTGACGCATCGGTATAAAGCTGTCATACCACCGGAACTATCGGGTATAGTCAAAACCGGGGCACTTGTCAATCTATCTTTCAACTCTTGGAAATTCTTCTCACAGGCGTCAGACCAAACAAACTTTTCTTCTTTCCTGGTCAACTTAGTCATAGGAGCAGCCAACCGAGAAAAGTTCTCAATAAACCTTCGGTAGTAACCCGCCAATCCAAGAAAACTTCTTATTTCCGTTCGACTTCGGTCTCTCCCAATCAGCCCGACTTGGACCTTTTCGGGATCGACACGAATACCTTCGGCTGAAACTACATGACCAAGGAAAACCACTCTCTTAAGCGCGAAATCACACTTGCTAAACTTAGCGAACAACTTCTTTTCTCGCAACCTTTGCAAAGTGAAGCTTAGATGACTCGCATGCTCTTCTTCGCTCTTCGAATAGATCAAGATGTCATCAATGAAAACAATCACAAACTTATCAAGCACATCATGAAATACTCGGTTCATGAGGTCCATGAACACCGCAGGAGCATTGGTCAATCCGAAGGGCATGACTCTAAACTCGTAGTGACCATACCGCGTTCGGAAAGCTGTCTTGAAGATATCACTAGACTTCACTTTCAATTGGTGATATCCGGACCTTAAGTCAATCTTTGAGAACACAACTGCACCCTTCAAGCGATCGAAGAGATCATCGATTCGGGCAGCGGATATCTATTCTTGATAGTCAACTTATTCAACTCACGGTAGTCGATGCACAAGCGCATACTACCGTCTTTCTTCTTGACGAACAAGACCGGAGCTCCCCAAGGTGACACACTAGGCTGCACGAAACCTCTATCAATGAGCTCATTCAACTGATTTTGCAACTCTTTTAACTCGGTAGGAGCCATCCTATACGGAGCTTTAGATACCGGTGCGGCACCGGGGATGAGATCAATAGAGAATTCGACATCTCTGTCCGGAGGCACTCCGATAGATCATCGGGGAAGACATCAACAAAGTCCACGGACAACTCGACTTCATCGACTCTTTTCTCCACTATACCCTTGCCTTGAGATGAAGCATCATCCACTAGGGCATAGACTTGCATCGGTCGCGACGACACCTTCTTACAAACCCTTCTCTTTTCACCACTGAAATTCAAAGACCGGACTTCCACAAATATGGAGGCTGAATCTTCTTTGAGGAACAAAGGAACACGGCTTTGTGGGCTGTCAACCAATCGATTCCCAAAATAACATCGAAGTCCTTCATGTCAAGAATCACAAAATTGGCTTCCAAGTTCTTCTCACCAATCAACACGGGACATTTAGATAACCCCTTATCTAGTTTCACAACAGGACCAGTAGGTGTACTAATCAATAAACAACTAGACAACTTCTCGGGGATTAGGTTAGTCTCCTTGATGAATGCGAGATGACATGAACGAATGAGATGCACCCGTATCAAATAAGACAAATGCGAGAAATAGAAGCGACTAACAATGTACACCGTAATCACATCATGGCTTGGATCTGCTCAAGCCTGGAAATCTGAAAACTCTACCGGAGGGAGGAGCAGGAGCACTCTTCACCTTTGGGGCGAGGCTCTTTGGGCGGGCCGCCCGGACGAGGCACGAGCAAAATGACCAGCTTGCTTGCGGTAGAAGCAAAACAGGATTCTTTGGATCCAGCGGGGGTGGCTGCAACGAGAGGGCTTACGAACAAAAGGCCTTGCACTTACACTTGCACTTGCTTTGGTGGTCGGTTTCCGCCATCTTGTCTAAGCTGGCCGGGCTGCTGAAAACCCGTGTTCGACCTACACTCTTAGCCCGAAAGGTAGGAGTGGGGTAGGGTGTAGGTCTCACAAAACGACGGTCATTGCGATCCACCAAACCAGAATTCCTTGATTGCCAAGGCTTTTGCACACGAGCACTTTCCTTCTCTGTTTCTTCCAACTTCTTCGAGTTCTGCACCACTTGAGCATAGCTCACTATAGGGCGGATTTGTGAGGTAAGCTTTGATGGCGGGCGCAGTCCTTTGAAGAACTTCTTTGCTTTCGCGAGGTCTTCCTTCAAAGAATCTGGAGCAAAGAAATGAAGCTCCTCGAACTTCTGTTGGTACTCCAACACGGACGAGAGTTCCTTGAGTCGGAATCATAAACTCGGCTTCCTTCGCATCCTTCACCGCCTCGGGAAAGTAGTTCATACAAAAAGCCTCTTTGAATAACTCCCAAGTTACAACTCCTGCATGCAAACCTTCCAAAACGGGACGAGTGGAGATCCACCATGCATCGGCTTCTTGTTGCAACACGCTTTCGGCAAACAAAATCTTACGAGCTTCCGAGCATTGCGGATGTCGGAAAGCCTTCTCCAACTCACGAAGCCACTTGTTAGGAAACAAGGGGTCCTTGGTAACTCCAGTAAAAGTGGGTACTTGCATCTTCAGAAAACTCTCCATCAGGCGAGTATGAGGAGTTCCAGCTAAACCTCCCGCATTCAGGACTGCGGCATGAGGATTCACATTAGCACCAGCCCGGGTCTCATTATGCAGAGTCATGAAACCCACCAACATCTTCACAAACAAGGTAAACCTCTTAATCTTCCTTCCATTTTCATCTTCTCATGCTTGCATTTCAATAAAACCATGCTTTACTTGTATCCAATGCTAGAAATCATGCTTAGGAATGCTTAGAAACATATTCCTTAGGTTTTAGACACAATGCCATGCATAGAAAACAAGTTTTAACACATTGGTGCTCATCTCGCAAAGTTTTATACCGAAATCGATATCTTTAGAAAAATTTCGTTTTCTCTCAAACCGCTTGAAATTTTCGCACGAGATCAAATGCTACATGCTCAAGATGACAATGTAAATAGGTCCATACAATTTGATTTAACCAATTTCAACTTTTCAAAAATCCAATTTTGACCTAAATTGCAAAATCCCCAAATTTCCTTCTTGCTGAATTTTTCGCTTTAATCCAAGTTTTCGATCGATTTTCATCAAACTAACATCATAGACATGAAATTCCAAGTATTGCGCACATGCTAGTATGTTCAAATCAAATTTCCCCCAAATTTGAAATTTTCCGAAAAATTACGAAAATACCCTTTTGGCTCAAATCTTAAAATAGCACTAATTGGAATTATCTCTTGTCTCTTTCACAGATACACTATGCAAAGGGGAGGGCGAGGACGAGGTAGAGGCCGTGGTCGCATCGTAGGTGCTCTTAGGGGCGGAGGTCGGGTTCCTTTCGAGCCTAGACGGGAGGTTAGGAGACCGGACATGTTTGACACACCTCGGGCCGAGTTCTGTACGAGGCCTACTTCGATTCTTGCAACATCGAGATGGGACGTCTACTTCACTTACGCCAGCTCGAGCCTTTAGGATTCGGCGAGAGGTTCGACACATTGCGGTGGACTCATCTCTTCACCACCCGAGGATCTGCCGGTATACCGGAACTAGTGAGGTTGTTCTTCGGCAACCTTACTTACACGAGAGGAGGCTCGAGGCCAAGGACATCCACTTAGACTTGTCCTCGGGGAGCGGGGGTCTTCCGGACTCGGATTCGCTTCTCTACCCGGACAACGGCTGAGATCTTGCGGGTTCCTTACTATCCACGGCGGTGTGTGTGGATACTGCGAGAAGCGATCCGGACAACCATCCGATGCCGTACGAGCTTCGCGAGATATGCTCTACGCTATGGGATAGCCGTCGATGCTTCACTCCATGGACTAGTGGACGGATGACGGGTTCTGCACGTATTATCGGTCGCATAGTCGGCCGAAACATCATGCCGAAAGCCGGACATCACCATCGGGTCACGGTGATGGAGGCCTTAGTCATCTACCGCATCTACATGGGCTTCGAGATCGATCTCTCCTACATCATTCAGCAGGTCATGCTTTGGACTTAGTTCTGCGGCCTAGCATGCGGAACCTTTGCTATGGGAGGCTACGACTTTGATCTTCGGGCATTTCGGGGTGAGTTTCGAGGATACACCGGTGGACACTAGATCACGGGGATACCCTATTGGGACTCGGACCATTCGTCGGATGAGACTACGGCGATCGGAGAGATCTCCTGGTCCGGAGGGTGAGGATGATGATGAATCGGAGGATGAGGATCGGGGATCGGAGGATGGAGGAGAGGATATCGGTCTGATAGTGATGATCGGGCCGGAGATGATGCGGATATGCGCGAGGCTGAGCTCTGTGCATCACGAGTTTCCTTCATCACACTTCGAGGTAGGTGGCCCTTCACATGCGGTTCCGGAGACTTCAAATCTTGGAGCACGAGATGAGATCGATGACTTCCATGCTAGAGAGGATGGAGGTCGGACGGGGAGCAGATGTACGAGAGGATGGAGTCACGACGGGATAGGATAGAGCATCGGGTGACTCGGCTAGCGAGAGGAGTTCGGAGCATACGAGAGATCGGAGCGGATCACCTAGATAGATCTGTACCTTAGGATTTCCATTTATGCATTTCGGATGTAATCGTTGTAAAAACTTTTGAAATTAATGAAGTTCATTTTGTTCCTCTTTAATTATTGTATGTTATGCAACTTTCTTTTCCTTGCATTAGTGACATTTGTTCAAGTATAATTATGGTATGTTATTCGAAATGTTGTTATGCCTCAAAGGTCAAGTTTCTAATTCGGTGTTCTATTATTCACTTCTAAGAGTAGAAAAGTCATTTCAGATCAATGACTCGGGAATGTTCAGTTGTTGTCTTTTGTGGTTAGGATCTCCTCGAACCTTGGGCTCCGATACCAATCATCACGCCCTCCCGCCCGGTACCCTATCGGCATACCCAAGAGTGTGATCCACGGCCCGAAGATCGGGTATCGAGTGATCAACCTCCCACATAAACAATAACATAATCATGAACAATCATAACATGAGTGCGGAAGATAAATCATAGATCCAATAAAGAAAGAATGAATCATAAATGAATCGGAATAATAGATATAATCGAGTATCAAACAGATAAGTAAAGTGAAGCAAAAATCCCACTTTACATCCAGCGGAAAAGTAGCTCTAAAGAATAAACTAGACAAAATCTAATCCCAGTAACAAGTACATTGGGTAACTAAATTGTTCTCCACTTTATAGACAACATCCTTGTAAGTGTAAATCTCATAAATAGCACAAGGACGCTTCCACTCAATGGTCGGACTAAGCATCGTACGGAGCATAACCACTCGCGGAATCTTCGGAGTAATTGTGGTAACCGCAATCACCTTCCTGGATATATGCCTCTTCGCCTTGCGCTTCTTCATAGGGACCGTCATAGTACTCGGTACTGCGGGATAGTCTAACAACATTGTACAATAAAGGAATGAGTTTCAAAGAAACTCAGTAAGGCAGTTAAAAATCCATAATAACATAAATGGCAGGATTCCAGAACAAACATAAATGCAATATGATATGAGACAAGCAATGAATGAATGAATCTAACTCTATGTATGCTGGTCTCTATTGGCAGACATGCTTTAAGTCATAGCACCGTACTTCTTTAGGAAAGTCCACTCACATCCTCAACCATTTAAGATATCTTGGATTCTCTCACGGATCATTTCACCGGTCTTGAGCAGCCGATTGGTAATGGGTCCTTCATCCCTCGGGACAAACCATGGCGGGGGGTTAAGTCAACACACTCTCTCACAACCATTTGGTATAAATCTTGGCGCATGTCGGGGTAAAACCTAGCCAAATGCAAGTCTTCTACTTAGTTACATCAAGTCGGATCCGAGATACGTCCATTCCTCGTCCCTCGACGATCCTTTCCGGTATCCTTCACACTAGAGTCGGCGTATCCTATGGCACCCGACCAACTCGGACTACGGACTCATCAACCCTATTGATCATCCACATATGGTAAACGGGAAGCTCTCACGTCCTCTCACGGGTTGGTTACCGGTCTTAAGCGCCCGTGAGCCCAAGTCTAATCATATGCAACCCTACCAATAAATGGCCCCCACAATGTGATTCCTGTCCTCTCACGGGTTGGTTACCGGTCTTGAGCGCCCATGAATCCCCATTACTACCACGGGTCGTTCGGTCTCAATACCCCTCCGATTAGGGGTCGACATAACAGGACATCCTAGCCAAACACTACTAGACAATCCTAGATATGTCATCCAACGAGTTTAGGAAGGTGTCCAGAGGGCATCTCCGGAAACATCCCATAATATTCCCGTAGTAGTCCAAGGACAGAAGTGTCAAAAGGACACCTCTCCTTTCCAAACCATACTTAAGCATACACATGCATCAATTCATATCATCACATATATGGTAACTTCATATATGGAAAGAAATCAATAATTACAATCACTTTTATAACATTGGTAAGTAAATCATACATGAATCAATTTAATATGAATAAGTAATGCTACTGTAATCAAAGTTATGCAACAGTAGTATATCATTGTAAGAATCTAATTTAGGAATCATATCTATGATATTCAAATATAGAAACTAGATTCATGCTATCTATGTAATTAAGGAAATAACCATCCTTACCTTTTATAACTCGCAAAGGAATCCTAAGAAATCAAGTAAGATCTCGGCAAACTTGAGAAGAAGGTCCTAAACAAGTATATACAACATATTAGGAAAGATCCCTAACGAGAAAAGATACCAAAACATCCAACACAGACCAATTCTGGAGTTGCTGTACTCATTGGTCGAGTGGATTGGTCGAGTGGTCCAGTCGACCAATCAGTCGACCAATGCAGACAGTAGCCTAGAAAAACAGAGTTTTAAGATATGAAATCCGAATTTGGTGGTTCAAAAGGGTACTAATCAAGGGGTAGACTACATCAGTAGTATTCTAACATATAGGGGACCTCAAAACACTAATCAAATCAAGATATCAAGATCCAAATTAGGAAACAAAAAGTCACCATAATTAGATCAACCATGGATCTTGATGAATTCGAAATAGAAATCAAAGACAAGAACAATAGGAGGATGGATCATTGCTTTCGGTAATGGTATCATGAAAACATACTTAGATCTTCATGGAATAAGGCTTAGAAGCATAAATCTAAATAAGGAAATAAAACCTACCATATATGTAACTACCATGCATCATGAAGAACACATAGTAAGGTAGAAG
The DNA here is from genome assembly GCF_041222555.1 of Hakea prostrata. Lineage (NCBI taxonomy): Eukaryota > Viridiplantae > Streptophyta > Magnoliopsida > Proteales > Proteaceae > Hakea > Hakea prostrata. Next base: position 161,043 of record NW_028291222.1, read on the forward strand.
AGAACAACTAGAAATCTATAGATTATGGATCATGGAAAGAAAACACAGTAATTAACTACTAACATGATCAACATAGAAGATCCAAAGAGATCAGAATTCAGATTAGGAGTTTAACAAAGATTAAATCATGGTTTGATCATGATTCCTTCAAAAGCTTGCAATGATCTTGGTTAAGATCATCGTTCTAGCCTCAAATCCTTAGGATGATCATGAGAACATGTTCAGAGATGTTTGCAACAGAGAATGCAGCATCTCTTCTACTGTCTCAACTCAAAAAGGAAAGAAAAACAAAGATGGAGGAGAAGAAGAGAGAGTAGACATACCTTTTGATGCAAAAAGAAGAGTTTCGACGAAGATCCGTCAAGAAAACACCAAGGATGCAAGAGAGATGACTTGCAGAGGTCTTTGGTTCGTTCCAGAGAGTTTGGAGGCAGCAAATACGAAGTGGACTCGAGATTGGACTTAAATAGAGCAAGAACAACCTAATTGCCAAAGACAGCACTCATTGGTCGAGTGGATTGGTCGACTGGCCCAGTCGACCAATCAGTCGACCAATGCTGACAGCAAGACCAAAACAGGGAATTGAAGGTCCAGATCAAATCCAATCTTAAAGGGGTTTTGCACACAAGTCAAGTGACTTACCTAATAGGTAGAAATGCCTTCAAACCAAGATAGAGAGCACTCCAAGTCCATCAACTAATTAGATCTTCATCAGGATTCAGTTTCCATAAATAGAACCTCATCATCAACTTTCGTGGATTCAAAGCCAGACACCAAGTCCTCCACTGGGATGGCCCAAAGCTGACTTCTTACTTTACTTCGGGTCATCGGACCTACAAATAACAAGGTTTCCGGGTCAAGGTTAGGGCTGGGTTTTACAACACATAAACCACAAGATAATCATAAAATGATGCAGATGATATGAGGCATATAATGCAATATGACTTTATTCTAAGTATGCTGGTCATCTTATGGTAGACATGCTTTAAGTCATAGCACCATACTTCTTTAGGTAGTCTCAGTCACTCATCACCGGGGGGAATTGGGTCCTGCATCCCTCTCGGACAAATCCATGGTTGGGGGTTTCGGTCACCGCTCTCTCACATCACCGTTTGGTCTAAGTATTGGCGCATGTCAGGGTATAGCCTAGCCCAATGCAAGTCATCTACTTAATCATATCATGCCAGTTCCAGATACTTCCATTCCTCCCCTCTCGGGATCCTTTCCGGTATCCTTCACACTAGAGTCACGGATATTACTCACCGGACTCATCAACCCTATTGGTCATCCACAAATGGTAAACGGGAAGCTCTCACGTCCCTCTCACGGATCATTTCACCGGTCTTGAGTGCCCGTGAGCCCAAGTCTAGCCATTTGTAACCCTACCAATAAATGGCCCCTTTCGGGTAACCGTAATGCAATTTATGTCCTCTCACGGAGTGGATACCGGTCTTGAGCGCCCACAAATCCACACTACTACCACGGGTTGTTCGGTCTCAATGCCCTTCCGAATCGGGTCTGATATGATAGGGACATCCTAGCCATACATCTAGACAAATCCTATGCATGTCATTCAATAACCCGGAAAGCGTCAATGGACACCTTCCGAGAACATCCCATACTATTCCCTCCGATGTCCAAGGACAGAAGCACCAGTAGGGTACCCCTCAATCCCAAGTTATACTTAAGCAATCACATGCCCAAGTTCATCATATCAATTCACAAGATACAACGTCATAATAAACATTCAATTCATGACATTGACATAAGTCATCATATATTGAAATTGATAAACATGATAAAACATTGAAGTAATATAATGTAAACACAAAGCTACTGTTAAAAGACATATGTAGCAAGTCTAACACGATAAGAATATGAAATAGAAACTATATTTACTAGGTTAGGAATACCAAGTCAAGATTTCCATATCCTAGGTAATTACATCGATAACTATCCTTACCTTGAATCGGAGAAGAGAATGGTCCAAGATCACAAGCAGTGGCCCAAATAGTCTTAAAGTCCTAAACAAGCATATATGAAAGGTTAGAGAAGAAATCAGAACAATTGGAGATCAAACGAATCAGAACTGGGCAAAAGTTGCTGACAGCAACTCTATTGGTCGATACATTTGGTCGATAGTATCGACCAATAGTATCGACCAAATCAATTCCGGGACAGCAAGCTGGCTTTTCGGATTCTTGCCCAGATTTGGTCTTCCGGGTCTCGGATTGACATGAAACTTGGAGGATAGTCTAAGCACAACATGGGGACACTAATTATCAAGAAACTTTCATAATCCAATGGTCCATTTGGAAATCCCCAAATTGACATATTAAGGTTAAGAGTTGTAGATCATGGCATTGGCTATATCTCAATGCAAATTAGGGGAAAACATGGGGGATTAGGTAGGGAATCGTTTAGAAGTAACATGGAGCACATATGCAAAGTATAGATTAGGTTAATCATGAGCTTCATCTCAGTTTTGGTAAATAAAGCAAGTTGGTAAGCAATAAATCATGGAAATGTGTAGTCAATGATCATGAGGTGAATCAATCATAGTCATATCGGTGAAAACATCATTGTATGGGGTTTAGAAGGTTCATGGCAAGGTGTATGCAAGGTTGCAACACCTTGGCCATGGTCCCAACAGTAAAATAGAGAAAAGATGAGTGAGAAAGTGATTAGGAGAGAGAGTCATACCTTTAAAGTGGAACAAGAAAGTAGGAATGAGTGGTTGGCAATGATTGATGAAGAAGATGCTTCACCACTACCAAGGAGGAGTTCTTGGGAGGCTCTCTCACGTTCCCGAGATGTTAAAAACGCGAGAATAGGGCTCCAGTCTCGAGGAATAAATAAATAGAAAAGAATATTCCAAGAATCTTTAAATCTGGGCTCAGCAGACTTGTTGGTCGATACCTTTGGTCGATGGTATCGACCAATAGTATCGACCAAAACAATCTCTGCAGAAATTTTACAGAATAGTTCAGCAACTTTAGGTGCGGACTTGGAGGGCTATACAAGGTCAAATTGCATGGGGTTTTCTCCTACAGTTCACTCAAGAGGTCTAGTTTCAGGGAGTACCTTCGGATTATGCACAGGAGTCCGTTTGCTATTTCAACTGTCTCGCTCTTCATCAGTGCGCAGATTCTAACTTAGCACTGGTAATGTGCTCAAGGAAGGAGCAGCATCATCAATGTCCATAAACTGGAATCCCGACATTACGTCATCAACCAGTAGGGCCCATAAGTCCCTCCTACCACCACTTCGGGTCTTTGGACCTACAAACATAACAATGACCGGGTCGGGTCAAGGTTAGGTAAAAGCTGGATTTTACATCAGGGATCGGCTAGCCCCTATTACTTCCTTTCCCTTCTTTGTATTGGAAGCCTTGATCTACAGTCTTTGCTGCTCGACAATTCTCTTCTTTTTTCTCTTGTCGTCCTCCTTTCTCGATTATCTTCCTCTCTTCACATAACTAGCCAGACGCCCCTGGGTTATTAACCTCTCAATATCTGCCTTCAAGTGTCTACAATCATCGATGTAATTCCCATAATCCATAGTGTAGATTCGAACACTCAAAGTGAAGGAAGAAGATAGTTATGGGCCATCCAAATTTGAACCCTTTAGGTCTAACCTAGAACCCTTGGGGGTTGATGATGAAGATCTTAGTATGGAAACCCTGAGTGAGTTTGGAAGATGATGTGATTAGAATGAAGTTTGACTTGAAATACGGACCAAGATACAGTGTTGGCACTCTTTGGAAGGACCTATGAAGTTAGATTTGACCATTCCTTAAGTTGGTTGAAGGCCCAAGGGTTGGTTTTGACCTTTGAGATACAAAAATCAGCAACTCTCAAGGGGAGGACCCTTTGGTCGATACCATTGACCAAGACCATTGGCCAAAGCATCCCTCGGGGCAAAATTGTCTATTTTAGGGAATTTTAGGTTTTGGAAGCCCTATATATTCAGACCTCGATCTAATTTGAACCACTTCGCCTCTAAGCCTCTGGAGAACGTGGGAAGAACCCTAGAGCCTCCTCCTCAAGCCCAAGGAAGATCCCCAAGCATCCGTAGGAGTTTCTCCGTTGTTTCTTCTTCTACAAGGTTAGTAATCGATCTGTTTCTCTCTAGATCTACTCTCTCTACTGTTTCTTCTAATTGTTTTGATTGTGAGGAAGGTATTACAATACTGTAATGGCCTAGTCTCTGATCCTCATACTCTTAGAGTGAATCCCCATTCACTTTATGTTTCCTTGAAGCCATATGGTGAGTCTTCTATATTTTGATCTAGCATGAGACCATGAGTTACTCTCTCTTTGTTTTCTATCTACCTCTATGATTGTGAGGTAGGTCTCATGCCATTGTTATGACCTTTCCTTCTATCCCGTTGTTTTAGGGTAAATCCATTTTCCCTCTTTCACTTTGTGAATCTGCTATGGATTGATTTTGAGGGGCAATTCTAGGGTAACCTTCAAGAATAGGTATCCATTCGAAGACCTTGATTACTATTTCATGTAGACCCTTCCCAATGCCAAATTCTTGATTTTGAAATATTGTTCTTTCTTTCCTAGAGTGAAACCCCTTTCTCTCTAGTCTTTTCGTGAGATACACGGCCTGATTTTAGTAAAACCCTAGTTTATGATTCGATAGTATTTCTATTCCTTTGACCATGTTTGATGCTTAGATCATCATAGATAGTCTTAGTATGTTTTTGGAACTCTCCTTTGAATTTTAGAGTAATCGGACTTCTAACGAAGAAGTTTTGACCAATTTAGGGTTTTCTGTCCGTACATTGTTTGCTTGGTCGATGCATCAACCAAGGGACCATCGACCAAGCATGTTGTTGACAACAGTTTTCCCTATTTTGTCTCCATTTCGACTCCGATCTTTTGGATTTGTTTCTTATGACCTATACATGTTTGTTTAAGGTTGTTTAGGTGATTTTGATCTTGTTCTCTGATCTCTCACTTAAAGGTTACAAAGTTAGATACAAGGTGAGTACGTTCAATCACAATTGACATATTGCACTTTATATTGTTGTTAGATCTTGTTTGCATATGATAGCTATTGTCTTAGATTCTTTTCTATATTGTTTTACTTATGTAAATACAGTATGCTATTCATGATGTGATTTACTTACTTGTATGGAATATGAATGATGTGTTTGTAAGTTGGACTTCTATATGATGATTATGGAATCACAATGTGTTGTGATTGCCTAGGTTTTGATTGGGGAATGGGGAATGCCCTTTTGGTGTTTCTGTCATTGGACACCAATGGAGGTGGTATGGGAGGCATTCCTATGGTGCCCCTTGGCGCATTCCCTGATTACTAGTTAACATACCTAGGGCTTGTCTAGAAGTGTTTGGCTAGGGAAACCCTATCATATTTGACCCTATCGAAAGGGGTATTGAGACCGAGTGACCTGTGGCAACAATGGGGATTTGTGGGTGCTCAAGACCGGTAACCAACCCGTGAGAGGACTCAAATCACATTGTGGGGGCCATTCATTGGTAGGGTTGCATGTGGTAGACTTGGGCTCGTGGGCACTCAAGAGTGCAGGAAGCATGAGAGGACACGAGAGCTTCCCATTTACTATGTGTGGATAACCAATAGGGTTAAGAGTCTACATAATCAGGAAGGAGATTGTGACTCTAGGAGGAAAGATACGGAACGGATCGCGTGTCTCGAAGACCCGAAGTGAAGGAAGAAGGCAACTATGGGTCATCTCAGTGGAAGACATGGTGACCAGAACCCATGGAAATTGATGATGGTGTTCCATACTTAGAAACTTAGGCAGTGTTAGAGAAGAAGCTGCATCTTGGTGAAGAAGAGCTTGGTTGATGAACTAAAGCCTAGTTGGACATGATTTGAAGGCATTCCTCTATGCTAGGTGAGTCATATGTTGAGTTGGGAGAAGCCCATTTGATTTGGAAGAAGTCTGGACCTTGAAGTCCTTGACTAAGCCTTACTGTCAAGCTTGGTCGACCAACAGGGTCAACAAGATCTTATAAGATCCTCTGATTAGGGTTTTGATGCTCTATTTAATAGAGCTTTGTGGTTCTTAGCTTCTTTGTTTCTAAAAACCCCTAGAGAATTTGGAGAACCCCTCTCAAAGCCTCTCTTGGTGTTGTGAAAGATCTACTTCCAAATTCTCAAAGTTTTCATCTCTTGTTCATCATCAAGTTTAGTAATCTCTTAACTTGCTATTGAATTTACTCTTGCTATGATCTAATCTCCTTACTATGATTATGAAGAAGGTATTGCATCCTTGCAAACACCTCTTCTACAATCTCCAAAGTTGAGAATGAATCTCCATTCATTCCAATGATGCTATGATCTCCATATTTGATTTTCTAAGTGAGATCATTGATATCTTCATGAATGTATGTTTAATCTTAGTTCTCTAGCATGTTAGATCCATCCTCATGTTAGTTCTTATCTCTGATCTATTGCTAATGATCCATTAGAGTGAAACCTTGTTCTCTCTAATTTCTTGAATCCATGGTTGTTTTCAATGAAAACCATGTTTTTTATCAAATTAGAAAGTCATGTTTTCAAATTAGAAAGTCATGATTTTGATCATTGTTGCTGTCTAATCTATGCTAGGTAGTCTTAGATTATTGTTCCAATGTTCCTTTGAATTTTTGGAGTGTTTTTAATCCTAGAAGATAAGCTTCGGATCAAAATTCAGTTTTCAGTTGCGTATTGTTCACTTGGTCGACTGGACCAATCGACCAAGCAGGCTGCCAAGGCTGACAGTAGCTTGTTTCTTCGTTTGATTTGATCCGTTTGACTTCCAATCTTCTATGGCTTTTTCCTAATGATGTATTTATGCTTTTTTAGGGTTTGTTTTCTAACCTTGGATTCAATCTATTTGTTCTCTGGAATTTCTTCGAATCTAATTAAGGTAAGGATAGTTGTTTCCATATTAACCTAGATTTGCATGATCTTAGTTTCTAATTTGGGAATTACATGAGATCACTGCTGTTCTTATAGTTTTTTATTATGATATTACTATTACAAGTACTTCAAGTACAGTAGGACCTTGTTCATGTATTTCTCTTATTACTTTGATCATGTATGGATACTTATTCTTGTAATTTACATATTCAATTGATCATGTTTATATGATATCTTTCTATATGATGAAATATCAATTGTGTATGTTATGACTGAATTGGGAATGTGATTGTTTAGGTATGGTTTAGGATTAGGGAATGTCCTTTTGACGTTTCTGTCCTTGGATATCAGTGGAAGTGGTATGGGACATTTTCGATGGTGCCCTTTGACTCTTTCCCAGATTATTGTTTGTCATACCTAGGGCTTTTCTAGCGGTGTTTGGCTAGGATGTCCCTGTTATATTAGACCCGATTCGGAAGGGTATTGAGGCCGAGTAACCCGTGGTAGCAATGTGGGTTTGTGGGCACTCAAGACCGGTAACCAACTCGTGAGAGGACATGGATCACATTGTGGGGGCCATTCATTGGTAGGGTCGCAAGTAGTAGACTAGGGCTCATGGGCGCTCAAGACCAGTGTGTAATCCGTGAGAGGACATGAGAGCTTCCTGTTTATTATTTGTGGATGACCAATTGGGTTGATGAGTTCGTAGTCCGAGTTGGTTGTAGCCATAGGATACGATGACTCTAGGGGGGAAGGTACCTGAAAGGATCGCCCGAGGCGAGGACTAGAAGTATCCAACCCTAAGTTGATATAACCAAGTAGATGACTTGCATTTGGCTAGGCTTGACCTTGACATGCGCCAATCCTTAGACCAATGGTGATGTGAGAGAGCGGTGACCTAAACCCCAGCCAAGGAATGTCCCGAGGGATGCAGGACCCAATTACCATCGAAGAACCCAAGATACCGGAATGGTTGAGGGAGAGGGATTTGAGACCTACCCAAAGAAGTATGGTGCTATGACTTAAAGCATGTCTGCCAATAGAGACTGGCATACATAAAGTTAGATTCACACATGTATTCTCTGCCTCATCTCATTTTGCATCATGTTATGTTGTGTTATTATGTTTTACTAAGTTGCTATGGATATAACTTGCCTTGTTAAGTTCTTTTGAACTCACTCCTTTTTGTGCAAATATCTTTGTTAGACTATTCTACAGGTACTGATGAGTATGATGGCCAGTACTACGAAGCACAAACCGATGATGCATACTACTCTCTAGGTGATAGCGGTTACAAAGATTACGGTGAAGATTCCTTGTGTGATCTTGCTACGTAGCAGGATTAGCCCTGTCTTGGAGTGGACGCAGCCGTGTTTGATTTCTAAAGTCTATGTTTATGAAGACGTTCTTTATAAGTCAGAAGAGACCTTAGTTTGATTACTCTTTTCTTTCCTGTCTTTTAGGAACTAGTTGTAATCTTTTTCTTTTACTTTCGATCTACTTTCCGTTGTAGTTGTGAAGTGACTTTCTGCACACTCTGCATTTTGATTATTATATTGGTATCATTCTTTCCACATTCTGATTATATTGTCATTCGTTTCTTCTTACCTTGATCTCTTTGTTTATATAATGTTACTTTAATTATATATTGTTCATGATTATGTTATTATGTATGTGAGAGGATGATTTCCCCGATACTTGATCTTCGGGGCTATGGATCACACACTTGGGTATGCCAGGTAGGGTACCGGCTGGGTGGATATGACAGAGTGGTATCAGAGCCCAAAGTTCAAGGAAATCATAAGCACAAAAAACAATAATGGAACATTCCTAAGTCATAGATCCAAAAATGACTCAAGTATTCTTAGAAGTGAATAATAGAACAGTTGGATTAGAAACTTAATTAATGAAACATAATATGTTTGTTGAATAATGCACAATAATTATAATTTAACAAGCATCACTTAATGTTATAAAAGAAAAATGCATAATACAAAATAAAGAAGTGAAACAAAAAGGGAAGTTCATTGATATTAGGAAATTTTTGCAATGAGTACATCTGATAAGCATAAAAGGAAATCCTAAGTACAATCTATCTAGGTGATTGTTTTTGCTCTCAGAGTACTCTAGCATCCTCCGCAACCTGTGTCAACTAAGATTGCATCTGCTCTTGTCTCAACTCTATCTACACTTGTTTGACCTCCATTCTCTCCAAAATGGAAGTCATGGATCGCATCTAAGCACATAGATCCGAAGCCTTTGGAACTGTGTGTGAAGGACCTCCGGTCTCAAAATATGATAATGTGGGGATCTCGTGATGCTCGGGATCAACCTCGTGCATCTCAGTGTCATCTCCGACTTGGTCATCACTATCTGGACCAGCATCCTCACCACCACCATCTGACTCATCATCCCACTCCTCTAAGTCATCATCATCCTCACCCTCACATCTCTCTGTCTGGGTAAGCTACATCTGACGGATAGTCCTAGTCCTGATGGCATAGCCCAGATCTTCAGTAACCTCATCGGTGCCCCCCAGCCTCACCTTGAAGTATCGGAAGACTAATGTTAGTAGCTGTCTGAAGCAAAGGTTCCTCGTACTCGGGTGTGCTACCAAATCCATCATGACGTTCTGAATGATGTAGGATAAATCAATCTCGAACCCCATGTAGATGCGGTAGATGACAAGAGCCTCCATCACTGTAACACAATGGTGATTTCCGACCTTCGGCATGATGTTTCAACCCACAATGCGACCGATAACCCTAGCCGAATCTATCATCTGATCATTGTTCCATGGACTGTAGCATCGATCGTCGTTCCAAAGAGTGGAACATATCTCATGAAGCTCATAAAGTAGTAAGTAGCTGTCCACCTCAGCTCCTTTAGGTATCCACCTACACTCGTGTGGATAGTACGCTACCCGTAGAATCTGAGCTAGCGTCCTCGTGGAAATCCTAATCCGTGTCTCCTGGACTAGACTCTAAATGATCAACCGAAAGGAACCACCTTGACCTCTGGCATCCTCGACTGATGTAAGGTTGCTGAAGAACAACCTCTCCAACTCTGGATAAACGGGCAAGTCTGCCATGAAGAGATGAGTCCACCGCCTGGTGTCAAATCTCTACATAATCCTGAAGATCCAAAGCTGTGGTAAGTGGAGTATCAGAACCCAACCCAAACCCAAACCAATCTTCAATGCATCAATATAAACTATCAAACCATCGGAGTCATCAGGTATAGTCAACATCGGGGCACTTGTTAGTCTATCCTTCAATTCTTGAAAGTTCTTCTCACAGGCATTAGTCCAAACAAACTTCTCATCTTTTCTACTTAGCTTAATCATAGGAGCAACCAACCTAGAAAAATTCTCAATAAATCTTCGATTGTAACAAGCCATTCCTAGAAAATTTTTGTTTCCATTATAGTCTTTGGTCTATCCCAATCTACAACTGCTTTAACTTTCTTAAGATCAACACGAATACCTTATGCTGAAACCACATGGCCTAAGAATGCTACCCTTGACAGCCAAAAGTCACACTTGCTAAACTTAGCAAAGAGTTGCTTCTCTCTCAATCTTTGCAAGGTGATATGAAAATGTTCACATGCTCTTATTCATTCTTTGAGTAAATCAGGATATCGTCTATGAATACAATCACAAATTTATCAAGAACATCATGAAATACTCGGTTCATTAAATCCATATACACTGCAGGGGCATTTGTCAAACCAAAAGGCATGACCTTAAATTCATAATGACCATACCATGTTCTGAAAGTTGTCTTGCAAATATCACTAGACTTCACTCTAAGCTAATGATATCCAGACCTCAAATCAATTTTTGAGAACACTGCTGCACCTTTCAATTGATTGAAGAGATCATAAATTATGGGGAGCAGATATCTATTCTTGATGGTCAACTTATTCAACTCCCGATAATCGATGCATAGACGCATGCTACCGCCTTTCTTCTTCACAAACAGGATCGGAGCTCCCCAAGGAGATACACTAGGCTATATAAAACATTTATCTAAGAGCTTGTTTAGCTAGTTCTGTAGTTCTTTCAGTTCGGTAGTTGCCATTTGTTTGTAAAATTAAAAGTAACCGCAAGCGCACGGTATCATGTAACTAACGGGTCGATCTCAAGGAGATATGCCACTTTAGAATTTAACCTCTTAATGATAATGTGAGAGTGTAATGATTCAAATTTGTTAATTACTTAATTAAACTAAATGAACAGTCCTAATCCATACATCTAATACGATTGAATAGAGGCGAAAAATAAAGCAAACATAACCAACACATAATTAATAAAGGCAGAAAAAAATGCGAATAATAAATAAATAAAAATAAAAGGGAAGTGATCTGAGTGTCAGCTCTAGATCTAGGGAAGGGGAGTATAATTATAATGACTTTGACTGTAGACCCTTTGCCGTAGCTTACAGTCAACTGATCGGGGGAACGGATATTAGAGGAAAAAAATTGCAGAAAAGAAATAATCAAAGCAATAAAAGGAAAGGGAAACATTAACCAAATAGAGGCACGACTATAGGCATCTTTGATCAAGGACCCAGGGGAAGGGAGAACAATAAATAAATGCTGAAAGTAAATCCTAAATTAAGAATATGGAGGGGTAGATAGAAGCAGGAATGGAGGGGGGAGAGAAGATTATTGAAGAATGTTACTTACTTACATCTTTGAACTTCAAATAATAAAAAAAGAATTGAACAAACGATTCGAATCTCAAGCAACCCTAACAACCAGATCTAGATCTGCAATTGTTAGACCCAGAGAAAAACTAATCCTCAAACTTGAAACTTGAACTTGAACTTGAAATTGCATTACATAGAAAAATTAAACCTAAACACTCAATCTAGAAATTAGAATCTAACAAAAGTAATCAAGGAAAACAAGAGAAAGCCTAAATAAACTAAAAAGAAAAGAAAGAGTGCTTCTACTAACTCTAAAACACGTTCTCCCTTGATGGAGTATGCTCTCCTTTTATAGAGTTTACATGGGATATGAATCTTTACAGAATTTGAATCAAACTTGGAGTTCCTATTTGACTTAACCAATTAGGGTTTTGGTGTACTAATATGACTAGCTTAGAGGGTTCAAATGCACAATTCCACCATTGGATTTGAGGATCAAGAAGTCATGAAGCTCTCCTTCAAAAATCAGCTCGATCAGACATTGGATGACCGTTCGATGAAGGGTTTGATCAAAATTGAAAGAGACATTCAAAAACGGGATTTTCCCCTCTTCCTTCTCTGAATATAATTCTTTTTCCTCTTTTTCTTTCTTAGATCAAATCCCAAATAGGAAATAAGATATTGAAGTATGCAAGGACTCTTTTCTCCATTTGGACTCTCTCAATAATATCTCTGTAGATTTTATTGATAATTTATAATCTCAGCCGTAGATCAAATTTGCCTTCTTTATCTCTTAAATATTTCAGAGTTGGCCCATAATCACACCGTTAGCCCATCATGCTCCAGATTAGGCCCAGTTTCGCATTTGAGAATTTGAATGGACCTCTTGACGTGTAAAATTACATGATTCATACCCAAGACTCCAAATATTTGCTTAAATCTTGAAAAGTCCTAAAATCTGCAAAAACAACATAAAACCCAAGGTAGCTCCACTCTAAGTGTGTAAAATGCATGCTTTATGCCCTAAGATTTCACACATAAATGTGCTCATCAGATTCCCCTACACTTAGACTAAGCTTGTCCTCAAGCAAGAATAAAAGGAAGAAAGAAAAAAAAAAAATACAAATGCGGCGGTAACAAACTAATGCAACAAAATAAAATCCTAACTCACTTTTGTAGGAATCACGGTTACACTTAGCATGTGCAACAAACTTTTAAACCACTAGGTTACCCCTAGAGGACGAGTCTTGTCTCGTGGATGTTTGCAGAGAATATACATCCAAAATTCCAATTTAGCTCAAAATAAAACATTGCAAATTCCAACTCTAACAATTGGTAAGTACTCATACAGGATCAATAGCTATGACAATTTTTCTCACCATAGATTTAAGATCCCCCACACTTGAACTTTATTACCCCATATTGATTCTTGAGACTAAGCATATATCTCAATCAAATTGTCACCTTATATCTTTCAAGTACACCTCTCCTTTAAGCAAAACCACTCATAAAGTAAGGGGACCAAGGACTAAGGTTTTGAAGTATTTTTGACCAAACAATTTTACCAAGGCATTGATGACACTTGTATTTATCTCTCTCGTTTCTTTTGAGTAGTGAACTCTACTTTACTCCACTACGGTTGGCTTGAATGAGATGGTGGAGCAAACACCAGAAACTCAAGTTACTTTGTAGCTTTGCTTTGCATATGCCCACATAGACAGTGATGCGAGAGTTCTTTTCAATAATCTCATTCCTAAGAGTTTCGATCAAGTCACCTCGATTTCTGAGTCGGAGTGCCCTGTCCAGTTCCAAGGAATTCAACTTTTACTTTCTACTTTTTTTTTTTTTTTTTTTTCTAAGAACTTTTGTCATGCCATACAAAAAATTGATCTCAACTCCTAGCCAAAGAAACAAGGACCCACAAAACCCATAGATGGTCCAACGCATTAAGTTAAGGGCCATTTATTTTTCTAAGGAAAGTCCTATCTCAATATATATACAAGTTACCTCCCTCTCAACAGGGTTTTTATGAGTTCACGATGGGTACCAAAATCACTCTCATTTCACACATCATAGCAATTGAAAGAATATGTATACTAACCAAAAGTACTAACCAAAAGTCAAAGTTAAAATCTACAAAGAAGCTATTCCCTCCTACACTTAAGTAATGCAATGTCCTCAATGCATGATGAAAAGAAGAATAAGGGCAAGGCAAAAGAGGGCATACCTTGGAGTTTCTCAATCACCAGAGTAAAAAGGCTCATAGAGATCAAGACCTCTACACTATCAACACTTGGCATTTCAAGGAAAGGCTTAAACGTTGACCATTCACTTTGAAAATTTGGTTAGAATGAGGATCAATTATTTCCATAGCACCATGGTTAAAAACATGGTGAATAATAAATGGACCTTCCCATCTAGTTCGCAATTTTCCTGGGAACAAATGTAGCCGAGTGTTATACAATAAAACCTTATCACCAATAGAAAATGATTTCCTAACAATATGCTTATCATGAAAGGTTTTAGTTTTAGCCTTGTAAATCTTTGAGTTCTCATAGGCTTCATTTCTAAGTTCCTCCAACTCAGATAGTTGGATGCGACGATGGATACCTGCATCATTAAGATCAAAATTCAACTTCTTGATTGCCCAGAAAGCCCGATGATCTAATTCAACCGAGAGGTGACAAGCTTTACCATACACTAAACGGTATGGGGATTGACCCAAATCCGTCTTATATGCAGTTCTGTGGTCCCATAAAGCATCAATCAAACGGTTTGACCAATCCTTACAAGTGGGGTTAACTGTCTTTTCTAAAATCTGCTTAATCTGTCTATTGGAAACCTCTACCTGACCACTCGTTTGCAGATGGTATGCAGTAGCAAGCTTATGAGTTATTCCATATTTTTTCATCAAGGCCTCAAAAGGCCGATTACAAAAATGCTTGCCCCTATCACTAATCAAAGCACGAGGAGTGCCAAAACGTGAGAAGATATTTTCCTTTAAAAACTTGACTACCACTTTGTGATCATTTGATTTACAAGCTATGGCCTCTATCCATTTGCTCACGTAATCGACAACCAACAGAATATATAGATTTTCGTAAGAATTAGGGAATGGTCCCATAAAATCAATACCCCAGACATCAGAATTTTCAACAATTAAATCGGATTCAGGGGCATCATGTTCCTTTTGGTCACTCGACCAAGAGATTGACAAGCTTTGCAAGCTCTGCAAAAAGAAAATGAATCCTTAAATATTGTAGGCCAATAGAACCCACATTGAAGCACTTTTTCTACAATTTTCCTAGGCCCAAAATGACCCCCACAGGCATGATCATGGCAAAATGAAAGAACAGACATTTGTTCATGCTCAGGTATGCAATGCCCAATGATTTGATCTGAACCTATTTTAAACAAGTATGGATCATCCCAGAAAAAATATTTCACTTGTGAATGGAACCGATATTTATCTTAGGTGACCAATGGGATGGGGTTTCATTGGTCACAAGATAATTTACAATATCTGCAACCAAGGTACCGTGTTTACTGACAACAATTGCTCATCTGGAAATGTCTCTAGAATTGGACTCTCTTCCTTTCTAGAATTAGAAAGGCAGGATAGATGGTCTGCAACTAAATTTTCAATTCCCTTTTTGTCCCTAATTTCTAAGTCAAACTCTTGTAGTAGCAAGACCCAACGAATGAGTCAGGATTTTGCATCCTTCTTCTATAGCAAATATTTGATAGCTGAATGATCAGTGTAAACAATTACATGATACCTATCAAATATGAGCGGAACTTCTCTAATGCAAACACAACAGCCAAAAATTCTTTTTCAGTTGTCGTATATTAAGTTGTGCATCATTGAGGGTTCGACTTGCATAAGAAATCACAGTGGGCATCTTATTTAGCCTTTGACCTAGAACTTCCCCTAAAGCATAGTCAGAAGCATGACACATTAACTAAAAGGGTTCTAACCAATTTTGTGCTTATATTATAGGAGCGGTGGAGAGCTTCTCTTTCAATAGTTCAAAACATAGTAAGCACTCAGAGGTAAAATGAAAGGGGA
Source organism: Hakea prostrata (assembly GCF_041222555.1). Lineage (NCBI taxonomy): Eukaryota > Viridiplantae > Streptophyta > Magnoliopsida > Proteales > Proteaceae > Hakea > Hakea prostrata. The sequence continues at coordinate 176,670 of NW_028291222.1, forward strand.
CATCTTTAGCAAGTAATGAAAGTTAACGGTCTGGCTATCTTGCTAAAGTCCTTTATAAAGCGGCGGTAAAAACCAGCATGACCTAGAAATGATCTAACATCCTTGACACTTTTAGGTGATGGTAAATTAGATATAAGATCAACCTTAGCCTTATCAACCATAATTTCTTCCTTAGAAACAATATGACCTAAGACTATTGCACTCTTCACCATGAAGTAACATTTCTCCCAATTAAGAACCAAATTTTTGGCTCTACTACATTCAAGAACTAAGTGGAGATGGTGAAGGCAATCAGAAAAGGTAGACCCATGAAAAGAGAAATCATCCATAAATACTTCCAAATAATCCTCTACCATATCTGAGAATATGCTCATCATGCATCGTTGGAATGTGGCAGGAGCATTGCATAGCCCAAAGGGCATGCGTCGATAGGCATATGTTCCATATGGGCATTTGAATGTGGTTTTGTCTTGGTCTTCTGGTGCTATAGGGATTTGATTATAGCCAGAATAACCATCAAGGAAACAATAATAAGCATGGTCGGCTAAACGTTCTAACATTTGATCAATGAAAGGCAAAGGAAAATGATCCTTATGAGTGGTTGCATTAAGCTTCCGGTAATCAATACAAACACGCCAACCAGTTTGAATACGAGTTGAGATGAGCTCATTGGTAGTAGATGTAACTACTGTGACTCCGGACTTCTTAGGAACAACTTGGACATGGGCTTACCCACTGGCTATCTAATATTGGATAGATAATCCCATTATCCATGCATTTCAACACTTCTTTGTGAATGGCTTCTTTCATCACAGGATTAGCCCTTCTTTGGGGCTCCCTAGAGGGTTTGGATCCATCAATCAAATTTATATGATGGTGAACTATGGATGGAATAATTCCTTCAATGTCGGCCATTTGCCAACCTATGGCTTCTTGATTGTCTTTAAGCAAACTAAGAATCTCATCCTCTTAGTCTTTGGTAAGATCAGAGGCAATGATTACATGAAGAGTTTCATTGGGGCCTAGAAAAGCATACTGAAGAGTCGAAGGCAAAGGTTTCAATTTGAGTTGGGGGGCCTCAACCACAGATGGGACAGGAAGATTTCTAGATAACTTACCAAGTGGTTCATTAAATTGTTGCAAGCTCATCATATCCAGAAAAGAAAAAAAAATCACTTCCTATATCCTCCAGTTCTTCCAAACAAGTGTAAAAATCATCATCAAAACCTTTTTCAATGGAGAAATCAATATCATCAAAAATGCTTTGCAACATACTAATATTCTCAGAGAAGTTTGGTTGTTTCCCCAACCTAAAGACATTGAACTCAAAGGATGTATTCTCAAATGATAACCTCAAAAGACCATTTCGACAATTAATAAGGGCATTCCTTGTAGATAAAAACGGTCTCCCTAATATCACAGGAATTTGGTCCTTAAGATTTGTAACTAGATGTGTCTAAGACAATGAAATCAACAGGAAAAACAAATTCTCCTACTCGAATTAACACATCTTCAATTATTCCATTGGGTATTTTAACAGATCTATCAGCCAACTGGAGAGTAACCGAGGTTGGTTTGAGTTCCCCAAGACCCAATTGTTTATAAACAGTATATGGCAATAAATTAACACTAGCGCCCAAGTCTAGTAAAGCATGCTCTATTTTTTTTATCACCAATAACACATGGAATTGTTGGACTTCCTAGATCTCTATACTTAATTGGGACTTGTTCTGAGAGGATTGAACTCATATTTTCCATTAGAAAGGCCTTCTTTGGGACATTCGTGGTTCTCTTTTAAGTACACAAGTCCTTAAAAACCTTAGCATAGGAAGGGATTTGAGAAATAGCATCTAAAAGTGGAATGTTGATACTCACATTTTTTAAAACTTCTAAAATTTTGTGAACATTGTCATTCCTTTTATTACTTGCTAATCGGCTAGGAAAAGGGGCCTTAGGTACATAAGATCTCTCATTCGAAGTTTGTTCTTTTCTCAAGGTTTCAGATAATGATTCATCAAACTTAGATACCTCTAAAGCAATTGGTTCATCCTCAACTTCTAAGGGTTCTTCAAACAAACCCTCATTAGGAGATACTTTAACATTCTCCGCATCACGATGGTCACTAATTTTTCTCTGGTCAGTAATAGGAGATTCACTTGTTAAATACCCTTTTTCACTTCTCAATGCATACACAGAAGTAATTGACTCTAAAGAAGAAGAGGTGGTTTCAACTTGGTTGATTTGATTTGGTAAATTTGGTGATCTTTGTTGAATCTGAGTCCTAGGATTTAACTCAGGCTGGCTAGGCATTTTACCTTTTTCTCGCTCAGACAAAGCACTTGCAAGAGTGGAAGTTTGTTTTTCCATATTATGCATAGAAGTCATACAGGTGCTAGAAAGTACTTCCATATTCTTCTCTAAGATAAAAAGACGAGAAAACTCTGGATTATTACCTTTGTTGAAACCAGGTGGTGATTGATTTTGTGCAATATGAGGCATATGAGGCACAATAGGTGGATTGGTAGGCCTAGCTAAATTAGCATTCTGTAGGGGCTTGAGGGAACTGAAAATTTGATTATGAGAAAATTGTGCACTTTGGTACTTTGTTTTTAAGGGGCACCAAAGTGATTTTGTGTGGAATAATTGCTTAATCCATTTTGGTTTTGCCCTTGAATCCATGAAAAGTTAGGATGATTCTTCCACCCAGGATTGTACGTGTTACTATACGAGTTTGGAAACATCGCACTGACATTTTCATGTTGGCCTCCAGAATAGCTTGGGCATTCCTCAATTATATGTGTAGGAGACTGACACCATGCACACATAGCAATAGATTTGTCAATAAAATGTGCTTGACTTGGTGGTGGTGGTGCAGCTTTAACTACCAGAGTCTCTAACTTTTTCAAAAGACTATCTATTTGTGCATCCTTATGAACTTAGCTATCAACAAAATATCCCCTACTAGTCCTTTCAGATTCTTGAGTTGATTCCCATTCTCTAGTTCTATCTGCGAGGTCTAAAAGAAATTCCCAAGCTTTGGAATCATCAGTGAATGATGTAAATCCTATGGGGCACATAGATTCCAAAAGTTGCTTTGTTTGATAATCAATACCCTCATAAATTATTTGGCATAAATGTCATAACTCTATACCATGGTGAAGGCATTATTGGAGAAGGCTTTGGAACCTCTCCATTACCTTAGCAAAGTACTCATTGGGTTTCTAACAAAATTGAAGAATGTCATTTCTTATTTTATTCGTCTTGGAAAAATGAAAGAATTTCTTCAAGAATAGAACAGTGAATTGTTCCTATGTAGTAATGCTATCCTGAGGTAAGCTATAAAGCCACTTTTTTGCTTAATCCTTTAATGCAAATGTAATAAACTGTAGTCTTACGGCATCATCAGTGAGTTGTTGCACTTTCATAAGGACACAAACCTCCTTAAATTCCCTAAGGAACAAATATGCATATTGATCAGATAACCCATGAAATTGAGATAACATAGACAGATAATGAGATTTAAGTTCAAAATTATTACCCCTCACATCAGGTAATCGTATACAAGAGGGTTGTGCAGATCGAGTTGGATAAAATTTATCTCTAAGACTCCTAGGTGGAGGTAGGTCTTCCATGGTCAAGGTAGACACTCGGACAATTCTATTTGTGGAATCACGAGTCCAGACACACATGCACTAACCACCTAATGCAATTAAAGGCTCTTTATGAGAGAATGAAATTTTTTTATTTTTATTTATTTTTAAATAAAGTAACTAATGAAGAAAAGAAAATAATAAAAACAAAAGGGAAAGTAGTGAATTTCCCCACCACAAAGATTAAAACAATGATTCCAAAGCTGTAAGGTTGACGTATAGCTGAGCGCTGTATAAGTTTGACAGCAAGGGAGTCCGTATAGTCTTCGGAGCCACATACAATCGAATCCTAGGGATTCTGCAGTAGAGTGGGGACTACTACAGGTTTTTGTTTCTACTCTAGTTAAGAGTAATATCTTTAAATTTATTTATTTTTTTACTTTTTTATTTTTTAAAAACACTTCGATTTACCGAAGAATGAAAAAAATAAAATGGACTAATACCTCCCCGGCAAAGGCGCCAAAAACTTGTTTGTGAAATTAAAAGTAACTGCAAGCGCACGGGGTCGTGTAGCTAATGGGTTGATCTCAAAGATATATGTCACTTTAGAATTTAACCTCTTAATGATAATATGAGAGTGTAATGATTCAAATTTGTTAATTACTTAATTAAACTAAACTAACGGTCCTAATCCATACATCTAATGCGATCGAATTGAGACGAAAAATAAAGCAAACATAACCAACGCATAATTAATAAAGACAGAAAAAAATACGAATAATAAATAAATAAAAATAAAAGGGAAGTGATCTGAGTGTCAGCTCTGGATCTATGGAAGGGGAGTATAATTATAATGACTTTGACTGTGGACCATTTGCCGTAGCTTACAATCCACCAATCGGGGGAACGGATATTAGAGAGAAAAAAATTTGCAGAAAAGAAATAATCAAAGCAATAAAATGAAAGGGAAACCTTAACCAAAGAGAGGCACGACTGTAGGCATCTTTGATCAAGGACCCAGGGGAAGGGAGAACAATAAATAAATGCTGAAAGTAAATCCTAAATTAAGAATATGGAAGGGTAGAGAAAAGCAGGAATGGTGGGGGGAGAGAAGATTATTGAAGAATGTTACTTACTTGCATCTTTAAACTTCAAATAATAAAAAAGAATTGAACAAACAATTCGAATCTCAACCAACCCTAACAACTAGATCTGCAATTGCTAGATCATTCTAGATCTAGATAAAAACGAATCCTCAAACTTGAAACTTGAACTTGAAATTGCATTACATAAAAAAATTAAACCTAAACATTCAATCTAGAAATTAGAATCTAACAAAAGTAATCACGGAAAACTAGAGAAAGCCTAAGGGCCTGTTAGGTTACATGAATCCAGAGATTTCAAATCTCTGGATTCATGAATGCGAGATTTATACCCGTTTGGTTGTGAAAATCTTGGATTCATGAAATCTAGAGATTCATCTTTTTACACTAAAAACATGAATCTGTAGATTTATGGGTATGAGGTGAAATCCAGAGATTTCATCCCTACTATAAAAACTAAACATTTTTGTATTCACAAAAATTACAAATGAATCCACAAATTTTATCCACATGTTTAGTTAACCAAACAATTAATTTATGAATTATGACTCCATAGATTTGAAATTTATAGATTTAAAGTTTCTAGATATCTGAAATCTTGAGACTCATGTAACCAAACAGGCCTTAAATCATACTACTATTATAAAAGCACGAACTTAGGGAGGATGGCTACATTTCACTTCCCAAAACACCCCTACCTTCTAAAACTACTAAACCTTCAAGTCATCAAAAAAGAATATAAAAAAATGTAATTTGTCAAATAATTACTCCACTAAAATTAGTTAAAACACTCCACTACTGATAGATAATAGCTGCATTTCACTTCCCAAAACACCCCTACCTTTTAAAACTACTAAACCTTTAAGTCATCAAAAAAGAATATAAAAAAAATGTAATTTGCCAAATAACCTTTTGCATTACATGAATTAAGTTAATAAAGTAGCAATTAATACAAACAGTTAACTAAATGTGCTGACAAAACCCCAAATCGTGATTTATCATAAATTAATTAACGAAATCAATGATTATATTATAAATAATAATATTAATGGCAGAAATTTAAACATATTTAAACATCTAACTAATAAAACTTAAAATTAAAATTGCTATTAATAGGAATGGAAACTTTATGAGAAAGATTAGGGATTCAAAAATAAAATTAAATGATTATAATTAGAAATAAAATTGATAGTTGAAATTCTAAACGAGATTTAAATTTTTATTGATAGTTGAAATTCTTTAAGTAGTTAAAACACTCCACTACTGATGGTAATGGCTACATTAACTTTATGAGAAAGTTTAGGGATTCAAAAATAAAATAAAATAATTATGATTAGATATAATAAAAAAAGAATATCAAAAAATGTAATTTGCCAAATAACCTTATGCATTACATGAATTAAGTTAGTAAAGTGGCAATTAATACAAACAGTTAACTAAATCGTGTGTTGACAAAACCCCAAATCATGATTTATCATAAATTAATTAAAAAAAAATTCAACGATTATGATTAGAAATAATAATATTAATGGATCATGAATTAGTTTTTAATTAGAATTTGACATTTTATTCCTTAAAATTAAAACTAAGGGTTTAATGTTAACCATTAGATTATAATTAAGAATAACATTTGTACCCATAAAGTGAAAAAAATTAGGAAAATATATAGGGATTTTTTAATTTTAAAAAATCAGGGGATAAACAATCAATTTATCATAAATTAATTAATTAATTAAAAAAACCACTGATTATGATTAGAAATAATAATATTAATTGTAGAAATTTAAACATCCAACTAATAAAACTTAAAATTAAAATTGCTATTAACAGGAATGGAAACTTTATGAGAAAGTTTAGGGATTCAAAAATAAAATAAAATGATTATGATTCAATATAATAAAATTGATAGTTGAAATTCTCAATGAGATTTAAATTTCCATTAAGAATAAAATTGTAGAAAAAAAGTTTAAAGATTAAAAAAAAATTTATATTAGAAAACATTTCATACGTGCATGTACACGTGCGTCATTACTAGTAAGCTAAAAGAGAAAAGAAAGAGTGCTTCTACTAAGCTCTAAAACACGTTCTCCCTTGATGGAGTATGCTCTCATTTTATAGAGTTTACATGTGATATGAATCTTGACAGAATTTGAATCAAACTTGTAGTTCCTATTTGACTTAACCAATTAGGGTTTTTGTGTACAAATAGGACTGGCTTAGAGAGTTCAAATGCACAATTCCACCGTTGGATTTGAGGAAAGAAATCGTGAAGGTCTCCTTAAAAAATCAGCTCGATCGGACATCGGATGATGTTCGATGAAGGGTTTGATCGAAATTGAACAGAGACATTCAAAAACGAGATTTTCCCCTTTTCCTTCTCTGAATGTAATTCTTTTTCCTCTTTTTCTTTCTTTGATCAAATCCCAAATAGGAAATAAGATATTGAAGTATACAAGGACTTTTTTCTCCATTTGGACTCTCTTAATAATATATCTGTAGATTTGATTGATAATTTATAATCTCAGCCGTAGATTAAATTTGCTTTCTTTGTCTCTTAAATATTTCAAAGTTAGCCCATAATCACACCTCTAGCCCATCATACTCCAGATCAGGCCCATTTTCGGATTTGAGAATTTGAATAGACCTCTTGACGTGTAAAATTATATGATTCATATCCAAGACTCCAAATATTTGCTTAAATCTTGAAAAGTCCTAAAATTTACAAAAACAACATAAAACCCAAGGTAACTCCATTCTAAATGTGTAAAATGAATGCTTTATGCCCTAAGATTTCACACATAAATGTGCTTATCACCATTCTATATGGAGTTTTTGATATCGGAGTGGCTCTTGGAATTAACTCAATTGAAAACTCCAGTTCTCTATCAGGAGACATTCCTGTCAAATCTTCTAGAAAGACGTCCTCGAAGTCATTAACTACCTTGACTTCCTCAAGTTTCTTCTCTTTCTTGATCTTACTTTCAGATGAAGCACTTTCCACCAATGCATTCACTTGAATCATTGTAGTCAAAATCTTATTGCTAACTCTTCCTTGATCTCCTTGAAATTCAAAGGTCGAATTTCCTTCCGTCTGAAACTGTACTCTTCTCAAAGAACATAGACTTATTGCTTTGTGGACAGTCAACCAATCTATTCTCTTTTGATCCACAACAACAAAGTTGTAAATAGATGGGTAGACACCTGCACTTTTGATTCCAAGGAAGTAGCGACTCTGGAGGAATTGTAGTAGGTATTCACCAAGCAAAATCTGAACATTGTACAATTCAGCAGCTCTAGATTAACTCGATGAAATTGGAGGAGAAGCTCCCAATTCCATCTCAGAATCCTAGGCCTTCTTATCTTCTACACATGTTTGTTTTTTTGGTTAACTTATGATATGGGAAATGTAATTATTAGTACCTTTCCATACATTGATCTTTATGTATGCTTTCATGCCTATGTAAAACACTACAACCCAGAATGCAGTATGTATGTAATATAGTACTTAGGTTGTAATTATTCTTCCAGAAATGAAGTTTTTAGCTTCATCAGATTTTTTTGTCTTCTTCACATTAAAAGAAAAAGGGAAAAATGTGGACTTGGTTACATCGGTTAAGAAATTAAATAAACCACAACTCATACCAAACACTTCTATTTATGTTTGTATTTCAAATATACTAAAGAGTAAAGAGAACCTAAATAAAAAGGGTCTTTTATGAGTGAGTAGTTGTTTATGGTATCACCTGAGGGTGGATTGGACATCCTAATTTGTCAAGAAGAAATTTAAGCCATGGATTTAAGACATCCTAATTTAAGACATCCTAATTTTCTATGGATTTAAGCCAAGAAGAACTAGAAAAATGAAAAATAATTTAATATAGAGGGATTGTTTCTTATGATAAATTAGAAGAAAGTCATTTGAGGTTACACCACTTCTGATAGAACTTTTTACATATATTCCAATACGGAGAGTGATTTGACATAGACCAAAGGAGCTAAATGGGCAATTGTTTTTGGTAGACCTAAATAACCTTAGGAGGTTTTATTGGACAAAAACATGCACGATGGTTTAGAAGATAAAAAGTATATTGTGGATTTTGGAGGTTTTTCTATTATTTTAAATAAAAATAAAAATGATAATAGATGCCAAATAATTTAAAATAATAAAAAATTCTCATAATAGAAAATGAGAATTGATACAAAAAAGGCCCTTAGCCCGGCATCTTGCATGTTCTCGAATGGAGTTGATTGGAAGGTAACGATCTGTATGGTGGATCCCACTTATTTTTCATAAGGCAAGTCTGATTCTGCTGAAAAGGAAGTAAAATCGGTCAAGAAATGTTTGAATTGGAATCGGAGATAATCGCGAATCAGATCCACCAATTCTGATCCGATTCAGATTCTTCAAAAAATAAAATAATAATAATAAAATTTCTGAAACCATTTGAAAGAAAAGGATTAAAACGGTGCCAACTGGTTAGAGAGTCATCTCCGGTGATACAGTTCCCCGCCTCCTTGACCGTTCCAGTTTGCAATTGTCCTCTCTTACTCTGCTCACAGTTCCGCTGCTTCCATCTCCATCGAGATGGCGGACACAGCCCCACCTTCTCCTTCTATCTTTCTCGGCGTTGACGTTGGCACTGGCAGCGCTCGAGCAGGTCTGTGTTTCACTTACGTTTAAAATTTGATTTGAGTGTTAACTGATTCTTGATTGGAGACGAATCTGGTTTGGCTGGCTTGTGTTCTCTATATTTTTTTCTTCTTGTAAGTATTTTATTTTGACGTTGATTTCCATTGAAAATTTCCGTTCTGTTTTCATTTTTCTTTAATTTAACTTAATATTTTTGGATTTTAATGGTTCTGCGTCTGTGAATCTGTACAAGGCAGTAATGGGGTATTCGTTCAAATTATTGTAATTGTCTCCATGAATAGGGTGCTTCTTTTTCCATTTTTAATGTGGAACTCGGAGATGCTCATTGGAAATGTCAGTATGGAAAAATTTTATTTGTTTTTTATCATTCACCATCGAATTTATTGAAGAATTTTCTGTTGAATTGATGCGTTTTTCCATGTTTATGTGGAATTCAGAGTAGTTTGGTTCATCCAATTGACCAACGCATTGGGTTCCCTATGAACATCGAGAATTCCATAGCACTTGTTTTTTTCTTTACTGATGGGCATAAATTTGCTCAAAATTCATGCATGTGTTTACTCCAGGTCTTTTTGATGAAAGTGGAAAGCTTCTTGGTTCAGCTAGTAGCCCTATACAAATTTGGAAGGATGGTGACTGTATTGAGGTGACAAAAAGTTTTACTATCATGTGCCTAGTATTTGCTTACGGAAGTGAAGGGAAATTTTATTGGTCTATTGGATCTAGTTGACTGTATCAAGTATTTGGAACATTCTGAAAGAGAAGACCGTTGCCACTGAAATAATGAACTCTTTGGTTTTCCAAAATGTACCATATTTATAGCGTTACAATATATGATTGGATTCACAGAAACAAATATATATCTGAATTTTGTATGTATATATATTTTATATTGTCAATAAAGTGCCATAATTTATATATTTAGAATTTAGCTATGAACCTACAACTAAAAATTTCTTTTGTACATCAGCAATCCTCGACCGATATCTGGCATGCAATTTGTGCCGCTGTGAAATCAGCTTGCGTCCATGCAAATGTTGCTGGTGAAGATGTAACTAGTTTGGGATTTACGGCTACTTGTTCTCTAGGTCTGAAACCCAAATTGATATCTTATCCTTATTGACAAGTACATCGCTACTGTGTTTTTGTGGCCTGAAATATGTGGCCTAAACTGAGTAGTTCTGTTTCTGTTTGCAGTTGCTGTGGATGCTGATGGTTCTCCTGTTACGGTTTCTTGGAGTGGTGATGCAAGACGAAATATAATAGTGTGGATGGACCATAGAGCTGTAAGGCAAGCTGAACGAATCAATTCATCTAACTCACCTGTACTGCAGTATTGTGGTGGGGCCCTTTCCCCTGAGATGCAGCCTCCAAAGGTGTGCTTCAGCAGAAGATTGTAGCATTTTGAAAGCACTACGTTGCTATGTTGTTTATTCATTTATATGTACTTCGCATGAATGGGGCTCGACCATGGCATTAAGTCTTTTGTTTTCTATCTGACTACTTAGTCAAGATCAATTTAGTTCAGTCATTCTCTTGATGATGTCATATGGTTTACCATAATGACCAATTAGCAAATGAAAGCATCTGAGTACTTGGATTCAACTTTGTAATTTGATTTTCACACTGAATGTTAAAATATTATCCTTTGTTTATGAGCAGTATGCTCTGAAATATAAAAAAGGAGGACACAAAATAATTCTGAATACAAGTTGATTCCTTTTCTTTTGTCATATTTAAATTTTTTACAGTTTCTTTTACTCATCACAAAGGGTGTTCGTGGTCAAAATTGAATAATGTAAACTAGTTGTCATCTCGTTTGATTGTTTGATTCAACTCATGATGCCATGTATCTGTATCCAGCACTTCTGCATCTTTCATCTCGAAATCTGATGGATATGATTGTATTTTAATGTATGGATGATAAACTACTTACTGCAGCTTTTATGGGTCAAAGAAAATTTGAAAGAGTCCTGGTCAATGGCATTTAGGTGGATGGATTTGAGCGATTGGTTATCATACAGGTATATATGTCAACTAGGCTGATGATTTGGTGGGTGGTTGTATTGATATTGATGATCGCTGTCTTCCAGATTGGTTATTTCAGTAATGAATTTATTGTTTATTTGCACTTTACTTTTATAGAGCAACTGGAGATGATACTCGGAGCCTTTGCACCACTGTTTGCAAATGGACATATCTTGGTCATGCTCACATGCAACAAATGAATGAGAAAGACTTCTCGAGAGATATGGAAGCTTGTGGGTGGGATGATGACTTTTGGGAGGAGATTGGCTTGGGTGACCTTGTGGAAGGGCATCATGCTAAGATTGGTATGGTACATTGTAGCCCTTATGTGATTACCTATTTATCTTTTGTTTATCTCTGAATATTAGAGAAAAAGGGATTTAGGATGCCCATTTTTCAACTGTCTCTGACTAAAATGTGAAATAATATTCAGCAGAGCTGAAAATCATCTAGATAGTGTAGTCAAGGTTTAAAGTATTTCTTATCATTAATGTATTAGTCAGATGATTTTAGGAGATATTTCAGTTCGTATTGCATCTAATTGCCAATATGCATCGACGGGTGCAGAATTGGATGGAATTGGTAACAATATATATGGAAATAGTCTAATTTGAACAAAAAAGATTGATATAAGCAATAAATAGTTATTCCAACGTGCATAAACAGTTAACGAATAATGCTATATATTTAACTATTTGCGTTAAACTAGAAGTATGAAATTGAAATAAGTAATCAAAGATGGGATTTCTTATATGCACTATTGCTTCTAATGCTGTGACCACTGTTGGTGATGTTCAAAGCCATATGTTGAATCTTCTTGAATGGGAGGTACCAATATGATGTTGCACACTTGTTGAACATATGTACAATACTGACCCGAATTATAAAACTGATGGAAGTGTGATTCTCCCTCATAATTGAATCTCGTGTAATACTCTGGATTGGCCAATTCCGGTACATTACTAACTTACAGTTGCGCCTCTCCATATAAGTGTGATGCAGTTCAAGCCCTCCAAGTCCAAGACGAAGTGGAGGGCCAAGAGAATCCCCTAGAGTTGCTCCCCAGGAGCTTATTTATAGTTTTGTTTCATTTCTTTACTGTCGTTGATAGAACCAGAGGCAGAATTGGAACTCTGTCCACTTGAGGGAGCATATTAGGCAGGCCAGACTTTCTTTTCTAAAAACATGAGGTTATTTATTAGTTTAAGTCATTCCTTGTACAGGTCTAACCATAAAGACCTAGTAGTACTAGAAGTTAATTAGAATAAGGCTCCCGAATTCAAATCAGATTAGGAATTCCAGCTCATATTTTGTAAATAGACCCTCCACTTGATGGGGAGAGATCAGATTTTGACTTTTTGAGTATTGAATAAAAGGTTCCTTCAAGCATCTCTTATGTGTTAAGTGCTGATTCTGTCAATTGGCTTTGAAGACCCAAGGCTTAAGAAGGTTCTAAATGTAATCAAGCTTAGACTCTTGACTGTGGCTATTTAGACAGCTTTTGTCTTCCTTCCTCAGGTGAATAGTAGCATCCATAAGGCTCCATTCAAGTATTATTGGAAGCCCTCATCAATCCCCATCTTCCTCCTTTTTTATTTTCTGTTTTGGAGCCCCATCCCTGGTTCATCCCTTCTCTTCCATCCAAAACCTAGGACTGCCATATCTCCCTAACCTTCTATTAGTTTCACCCAACTTCAAGCCATTACTTCATCACCTTACCTTCAATCCAAACATTAGCCCAAACAGACCAGCCAATCTTTTGATCTTGTCATTCTCGTTTTCATCACCCAATTTCCCTCCAAAACTAAGAAACCTAATCTTTCCACATTCCACCATCCAAATCCATGAAACTTGGTGAATAGATTCTAGTCAATCAGTTAGCCTTGATCAAATTTTCACCTTATTCCAAGAATTTTCCATCCCATATCTCAAACAGCTGCCCTATCCCTCCATACATCCATCACTGTGAACCTCTCCAAAACTAATACCCATCATTCTGGGCATGGTTATTAAAGTGGCAAAGCGATCAAAGCGATTGGGGCTCCGTCTTGGCGTTTAGGCGGCAATAAAGTGACCAAAGCGGTTTAGTTAATATTTTTAATTTAACTACTTTTAAATTATTTTTTAATACAAATACTTTTTATAATAAACTAAAGTACTAAACATACATTCAACAATCACATTCATAAAAATAAAAATAAAAAAACATTCAAGAATCACAATTATGAATATGGCTGATTATTCCGATTTCCAAGTCATTGTTTATTTAGTGATTAATTGATTATCAATGTTGAATATGGCTCATGAATTATTTTTAACATGACTTTTTTGTTAAATATACATGAATAATATTCAAATTGGAATCAGAATTGATGTATCCATTTTCCCCTTTTTTTAACCAAACAGTGCCGACATGATAAATTAATAGATCTCATTATTCCGATTTCCAAGTCATTGTTTATTTAATGATTCATTGATTATCAATGTTGAATATGGCTCATGCTTCACATTCTGTTGCCGACGGACATTTTGGGCCTCGGAGTTCATTTGCAAATTGGGCTTTGATTCTGAAATGGCTCACATATTTAAATTTATATACGGCATTGTAGAATAAATTATGATTAAAAAATAATAATATGCACAAATTAAAAAAATGTAAAAAAAGCGGCTGATTTAGCATCTAGGCGGCAATATGGAGCAAAAGGCGGCGAAGCGTTAGTGCCTAAGCAAAAAACTGGCAAGAAATCAGCTCGTTAGTTAAGCGGTCGCAATTTAAGCGGTTCAAAAACTGCTATGCCGCCTAGGTGCGCCTAGGCGGATGCTTTGATAACCATGATTCTGGGTACTCTTCATTCTAATCGATCCAACTAGGGAATTTAGAGGCTATTGATGTAAATCCAATTAAGGAACCCTTTCAGACCATCCCATACATTATACTCTGAATCTAGATTTGGGCCTGGAAATTAGTCTAGCCTTAAGAGATCTTGGATGATTGCCATACTCAAGTAAAGCAGTATCATAAAGATTGCCATACTTGAGTGAGGCAGCATCAGTAAGAAGAACTACTAGTAGAATGTCCATAACCAGAAGAGTCAGGGGATGGGTATGGACCACGGCTTAAGGGAGCAGCAAGACCATCTGAACTCATACTAAGTGACTCCATGCGACTCATAGTATCCTCATAGTTAGGTTGGGAGCGCTTATCCTTTGGCTTGTATGTTCTACTAGCAAGATCAATTGATCATAAGCCTGGTTGCATGCATAAACCCTACCTCTTATCTGAACTACATATCACCACCAAGTGCAGCACCACCATATACACCACTGCCACCATTAGGTCCTCCACCACCATCACCATGACTACCCCCATCATTGCTGCCACCACCATCACCATGACTACCCCCACCATTGCTGCCACCCCCACCACCACCATCACTACCATCTCCGTCACCTTCATTAGAATCATCACTGTCATATTAACTTTGCGGAATTTTTCCATATTTACGACCTGACCTTGTCATCTTAATCAAACCCTTCCTCTACTGTCAAATTAGGATATTGTGAATGTGATGGAGCTTTTGTTTTGTATTCATCAAGCTGTTTAATGATGCTTTTGATTATTATATCAGGGTTAATGGGTTGGTGATCCTTAGTTTGTTGATTCATCACTGACAGATTGGGTTACCAGCTATCCATTCTCTAATTGTCTTCCTCATCAAGGAAGTGGTCAAGGTAGAATAGTTTGACATCTACTTGATCCCATGTTCTCTCCAAAGCCAAATATTCATCTTAACTCCATGTTCTAACATACGTATGCTAACTTCTCCAATTTGTGATAATTGGGACGATTGCGGGGTTTGGTGTGTATCAATCCGAACATACTCTGGTTATGTTCACAACCACTTGGAGCTGCCATTAGTGATAAGATTCAAATGGCAATCTGAGGTGAACCAAGATCTAGGGTTTGATTAATTGAGGTAGGCCCTAGATCTAGGTCACTCTAGGATACTCTTACTGAGAATCAGCAGTCTTCAAGGGCTGTAATACCCGACAGTTGAAGGTAGTTGGGCTGGTTTTATAGGTGATAGGTGCATGCAAGGGTTAGGGTTAGGTTCGTAGGCTTAGAGTCTAGGGTTTTGTACTTTTAAGCTTGAAACCTTGCTGTTTCACTGATTACAGATCTATATTTTCAAGTTATGGTTTGGGGATTCTAGGGTTTTAAGGTACTTAGGGTTTTAAAACTTATAGGTTAGGGTTCCCTACCAAGTTGCAGAAACTCTAGGGTTTTAGATGTAGGGAGGGGGCTGGAATTTAGGATCGTAGGTAGGGGGGACTTTGATTAGGTTCCAATTTCAAGAGGGGAGGGGTTTAGTTGAAGGGAATAGGGTTCCATTGGTTCTAGAATACTTGCTGCAATTCTGGTTTTTAGTTTCCTGGAATTCCAGAAGTTGCAGCAAGCTAATGAGGGGGAAAAGAAGAAGAAAAATGAAGGGGGAATGGCTGGGATTAGAACTTAGAAGTCTAGGGCTAGGGCTAGGGAAAGGAAAGGGTTTATGTAATGGGGAGGGGGAGTCCTAGGGTTGCTGCCAGTGTTGGGGAGGGGAGGAAAGAGGTCTTGGGATGGGGGGAGGTGGGTGTAATTGCAGAATGGGGTTTGGAAGGGGTAGGGGAAGCTTGGGGAAGAGAGAAGACAAGAGGGAAAGGGGCTGGCATGTGAGAGGGGAAGCTGGAACTTACTTGGGGATAAATTAGGGATGCTGGAAATTAGAAATTTTCTGCAGAATTTAATCTTCTTGAAGCTCCTGCAGGCCCCTCTAGGGTACCCATGACTCCATTGCTTGCCTTCAACACTTAATCAATTTTATTAATCAATTCAACTTGCTGATTAAATTGCTAGGAGACTTATTTATCGCCTATTGAAGGAAATCAAACATGGACTCTATGATGTAACCAGGGTCAGCAGGCCTAATAAGGCCCCAAAACAGCTCCCTAGGCTTGCGGCAACTAGGCCTGGCTGAATGCTCTAGGGGGTATTTCCCCCTTGTGGTGTCCTAGGTCCAGTTAGATTCCTTACCTCTTAAGGAGTCTAGAGTTATTTTATTTTCTTTAATTACTCATGTCATGGTTAAGTTGATAAGGAAGGTTAAGTTAATTAGGAGTCCTAGGTGGAACCCACTTGCAAATTCCTTCTAGATAATTAGTATTTTATTTTGTTATTTTTTGTGGTCCTAGTTAGTTGGCAAGTAGTTAGAATTTTACAATTGTTTGGAATATTCATTTTGTGATCAAGTCCAATTAGGTTTTCAAGATTTAGTCCGAGTTTGAGTTCTTTAATGTAAGCTGTAAGGCTATATATAGCCTCCCACACCTTATAAAATTCGGCTGAAGATTAATGAATTGAAGGCTTGGAGTCTGGAAGGTACCGGGGAGACCTGGGCTGAAAGTGTTTTTAAGAAATTACAGCATTGTTCTTGGTGATCTCCTCCTTCAACTCAAGAATACAGCAGCCTCCCAAACTAGTAAGTAAACCCCAGCCGCATCCCCTCCAATCGCAAGCCCCTACAGCCTCCTCCTCCTACCTGCAGCAGACCTAGACACCCTCCCCCCTGCCCTCCTAGCCCCTGCGGCAGCACCGCCACCCTCCTCTTTCCCTCTACCTTGCGGCAGATCTTCCCCCCTCCCTTTCTCTCTTCTTTTTCCCCTCCCTTGATTATTGTGGTAGATCCGACATGCGGAAGAGAGAGAGAGAGAGAGAGAGAGAGAGAGAGAGGGGGGGAAAAAAGAAGAAGAAAAGAAGGGGGGGGAGAAAAGAAAGAAATAACCAAATTCTTGAAAGAATTCCACGATCCCTTCAAGAATTTATCAAGATTCAACCAACAATCCTTTCCCCCTCTCTCTTAGCCTCAAGACCCTAGAACCCACTTTCTTTAACCTTAACCATCCCAAGACCCAATTGCAGGCTTTCCTTACCATCCTTGGGGTTAGTTTGGGTATCTCAAACTCCTCCCAATATTAAGCCTAGCTCATCACATTCCTTTTCCTACCAAGTCTAGTTCATCCCATCCCTTACTCAACCTCCCATAACCAAAGATTCACAATTATTTAGGCCCATCTAGGATTTTGTTGACCTCAAACTTACCCCAAAGATTCCACTCCAAACTATCCCACAGGATAACCACAAATTTTTAGTCATCTCGAAACAATACCCAAACCAATAAAAACCTAACCCTTTGATAGCCCAATTAGTTAGTTGGTTCTAATTAAAGA